>NC_051072.1:6966456-7266456 GCF_004664715.2 Peromyscus leucopus | reverse complement strand
GTCTCCAGACTGTTCCAAAAACTCCCCAGAGTACAAAATCACTCCTGATTGAGAGCCATGGGAAGACATAAAGTTGCCAGACTGAGATTGGGGTGGAGCCAGAAGATGTTTAAACATTCATGGTTAATTAAAAAGAATTACCAGCCAAATACTAGAATAGGCCTGCCTAATTCCTTACAACTAGCTGGGCAAGAGGCCAAGTTCAGCTGCCCCAGTTGGCAAAACAAAAAGAGGTGAGGAGATGGGGTGAGGAGCAGAAACAAGCACAGGAATGAAAAAAGATGGAGGGCAATATTTATGGATGGAAGAGTAAGTTGCAGATGAAAACTCTAGGTAACGCTGTTCCCTTTTGGCTAGATACCAAGTAATCTTGGATTGCATTGTTAGGGTACATCTCAACTGACTAGAGCTGCTCTCTTTTCTTTTGCTTGAAACAGTCTTTGCTGGGAAGTCTGGAACATCATAACATTGTTGGCCGTATTTTGATAATGTATCAGCTGAGAAAACATCCATTGTTAATAATAAAGGTCAAAATGAAAACAGTAATGGCCAATTTGGTAATGACTTTTATTGCCAAGTTGCCCCTGTACAGGCTCTTATCTAAGAGCCAAGCCACTTGGCTCATGCCTCCCTTTTAGGTAGAAACAGTGTAAGAGCCTGACCCAACACAGATCCTCACATCCGTTGCCCTCTGGTGGGCTTATGTTTTCTGGCTTGCCCCCAAGTCACCTGAGAGCAGACCTTGACTACTTGCAGATTGAGACAGGCAAAGCTGTGTGAAAGCCTGGGGAAGGGAAAGTCAAAAGGAAAATAGCATCTCTGAATTGTCCTGGCATTTCGTGACTGGAAGTCTAAGCTAGAAGGAACTTCATTTGCCTACACCATATTAAAGGCCTGTTTACTTGAAATATCTTTTGCTCCTGTGTTATAGGGACTATAACTGTGACTTCCTATCCCCTCCCCCCACCTCATTTTCTTCCACAGGGATGAAACTGGGGCCCAGCGTGCCTCTCCTTCCATACTTAATACCAGAGTGGTGTGGACCTGCAGAATCTGTCCTTCCTCTACCTTTGCCTGAGACCACCTTCCGACTGGCTCACTCTGCAGGAAGTACAGCTTCCACTTCCTGTTTGGAAAATGGTATGAGCATACTCTTGCCTCAGATACTTTTTCAAGTTTCTCCTTTCTTTATACTACTGGGAACGAACTCATTCTTGGACCTTTGCAAAATTACTCCCACCTTCCCTGAGAACCTTCATAAATAGCACTACCACCACCCACCATGCTTCAGGTTCTTAATCTATTTACTTGTGCACAGTGACTAACATTTGAATACAATTATATTATTTTCCAGTTGATTGCTCTTCTCCTTCCTTAGGATATGGGTACACAAGGACAAACAAGGTCTTTAATGTGTTACTAGTTTTCCTCCTACATCTAGAGAATATCTGGCCCAGAGCAGATACCTAAATAGGCATGTCAATGAGCTTCTTTATTCCTAGCATTTTTTTGTAAACACAAAGCAGTAAAAAAATAGTGAATCAGCTAACACATGAGTTTTGCTATTTATATTTATCCAATATCCAATGGTATTAGCACTTTAACTCTGCATCCTCATAGCCATGATTTCCAAATAATTAAAGAAGTGATAACTATTTACACATATGTATTAACTATAAATAAATGTACTAGTTTTAGCTCATTTGGTTCTTATTTTATAATAACAGTGTGAGTTTTGTTGAGAAAAGTTCATAGTAAACTCAACAAGATTGAGTACTTAACACTGAAAACTGCTTTGAAAATTTTAAGTATTCAAATACTCAAAAAAATTTTTTAAAAGGAAGATGTCATAAACATATAAAATTTTCAGTGGTAATTATAATGAAGCCTTCTCAATTCCCTAGCATGAAAAGCTATGTTAGGTCACATAGAGTCTTGTCAATTGATTCATTTACAAGCATTTCTTACACATCTACTATGTGCTGGGCACTGTATTTAGAAGTAGAAATTGAACAAAACAAGAATCAATGATCTAGAGAGACAGCTGCCTCCCTGAGCTACTTTAGAAAACACCTGTTCTGACAGCAGTGAAACTCTTTATCAGCTGAGTTCCATGATTCAAAGGATTCAAGGAGCGCTAGCTTTCTCCTTGTTAGACATAAGTTTGCTTTTTTCCCCAGACACTGTATTTTAAAGTATCTGTACAGCTTCAAAATTAAGATGTATTATTCACCACCACTACCACAAGGAGAAAACATGTAGGGAGTGCTTCTCAGATTTTGATTTATTAAAAACAAAGCCATTTGTACTTCATACCAGGGAGTACTCATACATATATCCCTTCTCATCAAGTAATTGTGGACAACAATATCTCTGGAAACCGTGAAAAGTGTCCATTAAGCAGAGGTGGACTTCAGCGATGTATGCCCACATTCACTCTTTGCTCTTCTCTGCTGTGGTTGCAACAGAAATCCATTCATTCCAGGAAGACTATTATTTCTGATTTTGATTCCATCTCACCATAACCACCAGGAGGCCAGAGGCTTGGTACATTTGCTCCTTCATCGCTGACTGTTTAAATGCTCGGCATGCTTCCCATATGTGAGGCACTCCTGCTGCAGCTGGGTGCCTGGTATTTTCAGACATGGGGGTGTTCTTCCATTGCGTGTCTTACTGTTTGGTTAAGTGTTTCTACAGCTCCTAAGAATAGTCTCATTTTCCTCATAAAACCAGAGTTAACTAGACTACATGATATTTTCCTTCCTTTTTTGGCCTTATATCTCACTTTTTCAGAAAGCCACCTCTGGATACACACAAACCAGATGTCCTTCAGCAATTTCTAATCTTTAACTATTTTTACATCCAACTTTTATCACTTCCTAGAAATGAAGAGAAACAAAGAGGAAGAAATTCTGGATCTCCCACAAAGTACAGTAATATCTAAGAAGTGGCTTCCCACATATATAATTTCATGTCAACCATCAACCTACAATTTTGGTGGAAACATTTTTAATTGAAAATTCCCATGAGAAAGAAATTGCAAACATATACATAGATTCCCATTCACACCATGTATGAAACACCAACAAACATGGACCTTCTGTTCACTATCAAGCAAAATTATCACTGAAATTAAATATATACACTAGTAGATTAATATTCATGTCATTGGGAAGACCCAACATTATACTAATCTGAAGTAAAACTATCAATTAATTTTGTGCTTTTGAATATAAAGCAACTCTCTAAATGGATTGATTAAAGTAGCACTTACTACTTCTGCCTTGAATTTCAATGCTAGAAAAGAATATTTTTTAAGAATCGTTTGTTTAGAATATACTGTATTCCATTCCATATTCACATACAACACCCCTATTACAGAAATGCATGGGAAACATTCATTACTCTTTTGGGGAAATTATTTATTGTGTTAATCAAATACAGTCTTTATGTCATATAAACTTATAGAATTCTGAAACTCATTTTGTTTTGTTGTTGTTTGAAAAATTTAAAGATGCCAGCGAACTTTCATGACCAATCCAAACAATCATGCTAATGGTGTGCATTTATGAACATTACTTTTTGCTTTGTTGATTTTTCTTCAGCTTCCTAATCAAATGCACCTTTAGCTAGCACTTCCTCTTCAAGTCATGCCAACTGGATCCCTCTAGTGCCCCGAGAGAAAGTTCACTTTCTCCCACATTATGCTCAATCATCTGTTTCAGCTAACCCACAATTCATTCCTCATTAGCCTTTTCTATTTCCTGTATCTCTAATTGCTTAAAATTTTCTGAAATTTTGTCATATCTATCTAATCACCAATATCACTTTCACTCTCCCCAATATCTTATTGCTTAATTTTTGAAAAGATATTCAAAGCCTCTATATAGGGTAATGGAATATAAACTTCTTTACCCAGAAATGAAAGTCCCCTACCATGCTTTTAAATTACCACCCATCTTTGTAGTAGCCAGGGGTGTTATGATAATGACAGGGAACCCACAGAGACAGATGACCTGAGTTCCTAGAAGCTCATGGACTCTGAACCAATGCCTAGGGTGCCTGCATGGGACTAACCTAGGCCCTCTGCATGTGTGTGACAGTTCTGTAGCTTATGCAGAGGACACCAATGACTATATATCTTCTGGAGAGGCCACATAGCATTTTACCATGAGTTACCTCACTGATCAGTTTGATGGAGTCTTACAAATATTTGCATTTTTTTTTCATAAGAGGACCAGGAAAATTAAATACTTTAAAATTTACCTAGATAGTAGCATACAGAACTGGGGTTGGATACAATTCCTGGAGGAAGAGTATTGTTTTATTAAGGTCTCAAAAAGAAAACTCGGCTTCAGACACATTTGGACATGACTGAGGAGGAGGTAGGATTTGGGAGGAGCTGTGGAAGAGGTCCTCATAGAGGCTACAGAAACAGGAAAATACATACTGGGCAGAGCTTGGGCTGCAGACTGAGGGCTAGGCTGAAGCAAGGGAATTCATGTGTTGTTATATGAGATGGGGAATATTATCAAAATTAACATACTATAACTGAAAAAAGTAAGTTTTCACAATTTTTTTTTATTAATTCAACAATTATCTGCTTCTAGAGACTTGCCCTGATCACCAAGGCATCTACACTTGCAACACATGTTTTAGCACATTATATTATCTGAAGCACAAAATTCTGGACCCAGCCTCATTTGCTGACATAGAGATTGCTTGAGGACAGTTAGATTGGGTCCGAGTTCCACACTCAGCCCTGCCAGGGTAGTGCTCTTTACTTGGAGAGCACCCACGGAACACTCACTGAATCCACAAACTTCATTTGGACTCCATCAAACATTTTGGATTTAAAAAAAAAAATACGCTAATTTGATTTTCTTATCACTGTACTCATGCTAGAAGTGACTCCTAATTTATGTGTTTGGCCCAAGGCAATAAATACTACTCTGCACTGCTTATGAGGTATCGTGCTTGGCAGAACATACCTTTTCCTGTGATGCCTGGGCAATTTTACCTCTTTAAGTATAATAGTTTGCTATTAGACCATATTGTAATACTAATAGAAAAAAAAAAAAACAGCTAGCCTTGCTTAGTCCCAGAGGAGAGGGTGGTTTTGAAGTTCCATAGCTTCTTTGCTCTTTAAGAAAGACAGTCAAGGAACAATGTAGTGGTTCCCATCTGAAACCAGCTCAAAATTGGAAATGGAATTCTACAAATCAGCCTCACACATGCACCAAAAACTACAGCGATCCTGCTTCTGACATGCTGGGATTTCTACTTTCACACAGAAAACACCACATGCACAAAGAAGGATGTTAATGTTACAAAACACTAGTCCCCCCATTGTTCCATCATGCTCCTCTTGGGTTTTATCTCCTTTGTTTTAAACCAAACAGGCTGACCTTTAAACCCTGAGAGAACAGCTAATTATCGCCACATCCCGATTATATGTAGCAGAAACTTGAGGAAAGAAAGTGTACTAGACACGAACAAATAAACTCATCCGTGGAGTTAACTTAAGAACCATTTGATCACCTTTGCCAGAACCCAAGTTCAAATACTGAATTTTAGGTCTGGGAGAAAAAAATTAAAAGTATGTAAAACGAACAGAACATGGGCAAAAGAACTCCTCAGACTCACGGAGGGAAGTGAGACAAGTGAATCTATTCATCTGCACTTGGAAATACGCTGGGTATAGATAACGTCATTCACTCTTGAAGTGTAACATGATGTGGCTATTGTTTCTGGCAACCATCAGCATTGTGGGGGATCCCACAGGAAAGCCAAGAATCTCTCCAGGACAGGGAGACTGCTAGCTGCTGAGGAAGAACCAGACCCTGCACACAGCCTCCTCTGCCTCCTTCTGCTCAGCACACTCAGGAATTCGATTCATCAAGAAAATTTGGCATCTGGACTGCTGACAGCCTAAGTCTCAGCATCAAAAGGTGATCTGTGTGTTCTGTGACAAGTCACATGCCACAGGAATGATTAAGTAGGGGCTGCCAGGAAGCCCATGCTACACAATGACTTATTTGTCATCTATGCCCTATGGTCATTTGTTTTCTGAACTAGAACAATATCGAACTTTCTATTTTTTTTTTGCATCCCTTACATGTCCTGCCCACCTCCACCTCCTCACCACTGTGACTCTCTGGAAAATTGACTAATGAATACCTTCTTTACTTTCAGTCTTTTTTTTTTTTTTTTTCACATAAGAATGGACTTGGTAAGTGGTACCTCTGGGGGCTGAACTGCCAAAACGTCAAGCCCAGCTATTTATAATGGGAAACTTCTGCCAGGCAGTGGTCATTAACAAGGTTAGACATTGGACTTAAAATGTAACCCTTTAGCCTCTCCATCAGAATAGGCATGGGACTTCTATCTAAGAGGCATCAGGGTGATAAAATAAATCTAATTTCATCAAATGTTCTGAAAACTATGCTTGCTATCAGGTGCTGTGGGATAATGCCCTTGTACACTGTCTTAATAAAATGCTGATTGGCCAGTAGCCAGCCAGGAAGTATAGGTGGGTAAGAGACAAGGAGAATTCTGGGAAGAGGAAAGGCTGAGTCAGGAGTCACCAGCCAGACCCAGAGGAAGCAAGATGACAAGGCAGAACTGAGAAAAGGTACCAAGCCACGAGGCTAAACATAAATAAGAATTATGAGTTGATTTAAGTGTAAGAGTTAGTCAGTAATAAGTCTGACCTAATGGCTGAGCAGTTATAATTAATATAAGCCTCTGTGTGTTTACTTGGGGGACACAAGTGGGAGAGAGATGTCCGACCACGGACCAGGTGAGACACAGGAAATCTTCTGACTATAACCAGGTCATCCCCAATAACTGTATTTTATATATTCCACAGAACATATGGGTAACTTTTCCTTTAACACTTGTTACAGCCAGCAGAAAACTATCCCTCTGTGTTAAACAACAAATTTTCATGAAAAACATTGGTACAAAAATGGCTTTTGCAAAATACAACAAAACTTATTTTCATATTAGGGTGTATGAAGCCACAATCATGTAATAGCAAATCATGTATATACTCTCCTCCTAAAACTAAACAAAAAAAGAACCTGATTACTTAATGTAAATATAAGAAGGATCTCAGTAATCCACATGTATTACAACTACTAAATAAAATAATTTAAATTTGTATTTTACATGTATCATTTTTGAGGTAAGATGCTGAAACACCTTAAGAAATTTTTTTATTAAGGAATTTTTTTATTCATTTTACATATAAACCACAGATCCCCCTCTTTTCCCTCCTCCCACTCCTCCAGCCTCCCCCCAAACACCCCCCATTCCCTTTTCCAACAAGGTATGGTCTCCCATGGGGAGTCAGCACAACCTGGTACATTCAGTAGAGGTAGGTCCAAGCACCTCCTCCTGCATCAAGGCTGTGTAAGGTGTACCACCATAGGTAGTTAGTTCCAAAAAGCCAGTTCATGCACCAGGGATGGTAGCTTGATCTGCTTAAGAGGCCTCCATACAGAAGGAAATTTTAATAACATAATAAAAATACAAACAGGTAGAAATTAGGTAAGGAAATAATGTAAAGATAAGTTTTTTTCTGGATGTACTAAAATCTGTATAATTATTGAAGTCAGGCTATGAATTTCATTAGAAAATTCTTTTTTGATCAACCTAGTTACAAACTTTGTGATCCACAATGGTGACCTGCATGCATAATACACTGGTGTAATAATGACACAAACTTTGGGAGTATAACCAACCACTATCTGATTGGATTTAAGGACCACTCCATGAGATGGAAACTAGGGCTGACATTGCTCAATATGGCCAAGAACCTGAGACTAGATAGGCCATGGGCCTTGGGAAATAGCAAATACTGCTGTTTTGCTAAAGGAACATGGCAATAAAATGACATCTAATAATTTTCTCCTATACCATAAAACAATGTCTCATTTGGCATTTCCTCCCACAATGAATGGGAACTATCACAGAGACTTGGAACACTCAGTCCTAAATGAGATGTCTTCATCAAATCCTTCCCCTCAGGCCAGATGGCTTCCTCTATTTCTTAGGTTGTTAAAAATTAGCTTGTATTATTAATCATTATAGACAAAAATAGTGAAATTGTTAAACATAGAAGGCCTCTCACAAACTAGTCTATTTGAGCATTACATAGTAGTTTTTAAGACAAACTCCTAAAAAAGGTATGTTTATTCAACTTCTGAACTCTGTTACTCCTTAATCAGCGATATTTCCAGGTCTGGTTCATTATTAATGAAGGCAGTTGGATTCTATTGTTAAAAAAAATTAAAAAGGAAATTCTTTTTAGTTTCATTAAAAAATTCCTTGAGAATTTCATATATACATACAATGAAATACAATCGTAAATATCCTATTTCCCCTTCCAACACTTCCTACTCCCAACATCATACATTCTTTTATTTTTATTACTAAGTTAAATTAGTATTGCCCATATGTTTGGGGCCATCCACTAGAGCATTAGGAAACCCACTAGTGGCCATTCTCTCAAAGAAGAATGATTCTCCTTACTCTAGAAACTATTGGTAATGGCTCCTCAGTAAGTGGTGGGGGTGGGGGATTCCATCACAACCTGCAAAGGCTCAGGGAACATCTTGGAAGAGAGGATGTAGAGCATGTAAAAGGTGGGGGGTGGGGAGGAGCACTGTGAACTGCTGTCTTCTGCACATGACATGGCTATGGCACTCTAAGGTCACTGCAGTGGTTACCTATGTAAGATCAAGCCAGGAAAAATCCTTGTGTCATGGTGTGTATTATCTGATTAGGGATTCCTAACTATTATCAAAGAGAGTAAGCCAACAGGGCCATTAGGAGAGTCAAGGAATCTATAGAGAAGAAAAATCAAACTTTGAAAAATTTCTCTGTACTCAAAACATAGAAACTGTGAAATAGGACAAATGTCTTTTAAAATTATCATGCTCCTATACCTTGTGGTTCAGTAGAGTTCACGGTGCTTATCTCTTACTGGTCAGTGGACATGTGACCCCACCGTGGTACCAGTTCACATGCTTTAGTTGCTTTGTTATGCATGTGTTTGATTCTTATGGGATTTGATTTCTATTTTTTTGGTATTAGAAGATTGTTGCAGGAATCTTAAAAGTTCTTATTAATAAAATCAAACCTGAGGCGAGTTATTGGGGTCCATGCTGGTAGATCAGAGAAACAGAACAAGCCACAGCTAACTTCACCTGGTCAACTTCTCAGCTGGTCTTGTTTCCTCAGACTGGAAGCTTCTGTGTCCTCATCCCAATGGCTCTCAGCTGAACTGCTGCTGGAAAGCCTGAAGCTTAACCAGTCACATGCTTAACCAGCCAAAAGCTTCTAGTTTCTGGTCCTCACGCCTTATATATCTTTTTGCTTTCTACCACCACTCCCTGGGATTAAAGGCTGGCTTTCTGGGATTAAAGGCGTGTGTCACCATGCTTGGCTATTTCCAATGTGGCCTTGAACTCACAGAGATCCAGAGGGATTTCTATCTCTGGAATGCTAGGATTAAAGGTGTGAGTGCCACCATTTTCTAGCCTTTGTATCTAGTGGCTGTCTGTTCTCTGACCCCAGATGAGTTTATTAAGTTACACAATATTTTGGGGAACACAATACCACCACAGAAGATGGCATGCATGTGGTCAAGAATATGGAATTTGAGGTGGGAGAGCGGCTTAGCGGTTAAAAGTATTGGCTTCTATCCAGAGGACCCAAGTCCAGGCTTGAGAACTCACAGGGAGGCACCCACAACTGTGCAATTCCAGTTTCAGGGAATCCAGTGCTCTTTTCAGGCTTTTGCCTGTGCTGCACATATGTAAAAACACACAAAATGTCCATACATAGAACATTACCGTGAAATAAAAATTAAATAAATCTTTAAAAAACTTTAAAATGGATGTGGAATTTATAACACAAATGTGGCTAGCAGTGGGACCTGACGAATGTGAGTCATTGCTTTAGGTACTGTCTTTTATTTCTGTAAAATGGTTACAATACTCTTACCAACTTTATGGACCTCTTGTAAGTATCAATCAAATAACATTATGCTGCCTAAAGCAAATAATCACTGTAAGGTTCTTTAGATTAAAACCTTCAATATCATTTATTATCAATAATTATTCCATATTCATATATAACTATTACCTGTTAACTAATAATGTTTCTGTCATATATAGCACAACAGTAATGCCAACTCTACCTTAAAATGAAGACACTCAGTATGGATATCACCTAAACAACATCACTTTTCCCAATTAACATTTATTGTGAGTTTATAAGTTTAGTTCAGCTTTGTAATATAATACTCTTTTCCTTTTCCTTTTAAAGTAAGTAGAGTCCAGAAAAAAAAGCTACTAGCAGTAATTTTACCTGTAATTATTTTTGACAATTAATCATAAAAAGGAAATAGTCACTATATTGATGGGTCTGTAGGAAGTAACAAGAACAAAAGGCCTTTGGAGTACAGCTACCCCAGCAAAAATTTTCTGCTGCTGTAAAAAGAAAAGGGGGATGCTATGTCACTGACAACATTAATTTCAGAAACAGTAAAGGGAACTTTTGAAACTTGATACAACACAGCGGCAGCCATACTCCACGTGGAAATGGTATAAGAAGAAGAAAACTCAAAGACATTGTCCTCATTCCTTGCTTGTTATTTACGAGTAAAACGATACTTAACTGTATATTCTAATTAGCATTTCAGTGAATTTTATCAATTTATTCCATAGAGGTTACAAACTAGATTCACGCATGCATTGCACTTTGTAGTCCTCTGAGACACTAACAGATCGTTTATCATCCAATCTTTAATTATGAAAGTTAAAAAGAAAATTCAGTGATGTAAGAGGCAAACCATTGTGCTCCTTTAGGAAGGGATTCAGGAAATGCTTAGTTCACGCTGTGTTGAAATGGCACTAGCATGGAAAGTCAGAGAATATGATTTTGGCCCAAGTACTTAAATAGTTTAGCCTCCATTTCTTTAACTCCCCAAAAGAAAACAAATTATCCCTAGCTTAGGAACACATTATAAGGATAACATGCAATGTTTATAAATGCCTTTGAACTGAAAATATTATAAGAAGTAGAATTACATTTCATGGTTGACCTTCATTTAGTTACTAGAAGACATGTGAGCAGAGACATTGAGAAAAAGCTAGCAGAGACATTTCCTCAAGGATTAAAGGCAACAGTGGGGACCAAAGTTAAACTTCCTCCTTACCATTATTCCTCTATTAATTTCTCTATGCCTCAGTTCTTCACCCGAAAAAGTGGAAAATGAACTTTTTTTCACTTTTCCCCTTTTACTGGAAATAGATTATTTTCTCATATAATATAATATTTTTAAAATTTCAAATGTCCGGATTTTGATAAAGACCACAGGGACAATGCACGTGGGTATGCACATACCCACACACATGCAATACGGATGCTCACAGGTGCATGCATATATACACACACATATATATACAAACACATATATGCATACACTCATACACACATATACACATATATATATATACACATAATCACACACACAAACACAGTGCATGCATAAACACAAACATACACACATATAAACACACATGCACAGATACACACATACCCCCACACACATCCATACAAAGAGAAAAATATTTATCAAAGATAATTGTCTAAAATCATAACCCAAAGGCAAATATGCTAGAAGAAAAGATTTAAAACATCTATGTTATGGATGGCTAAAGAACTAAAGGGATGTTGGGACTCATTTTAGGGAAACTATATGAACACAATGAATATCAAGTAAGAAAAAAATAAAGAATTTTTCAGAAGACACAAAGAAATTCTGGAGTTAAAAACTACAGTAAATAGAATAAAAACTATAGTAGAGATATTTGCTATATTATGGATGTGATATCAGTGTGCACAAGAGTCCACAGTGAGGTCTTCATCTCCCACGTGTCACTCTGGGAAGTGGTGACAACTTTGGGAAGTGGCATATTATGGAAATCATTAGGTATCTGAAATAAAAATGAAAATTACGAAGTAGACAGATCCCAAGATTGTGAGCTTTGGAAATAACCCAGCGCATCAACACACACATTGTGTGATTACAAAGAGCAAGGTAGAGAGAAGAAAGCAGTTAAAATATTTAAGACAATTATGTCTGCAAACCTCCCACATTTTAGGGGGAAAAATAGTGTTAACATCCAAGAACCACAAAAACCTCCAAGCCAGATAAATTTAAAGTGACCCACATCATGATTCATTATAAACCAAACTTTCAAAAACAAAGAAGCAACTTGTCACATTCAAGAACCTTTAACATATTGCCACCAGTTTCCGTTAACAGAAACTTTGGTGACCAGAAGGCAACTGCCTGGTACTACACAGTTCGCAATGAAACAATAACATTGTCAACCAGGACTCCTGTCTAGTAAATGTTGCAAACAGGGATAGTAATTATGAAATTCACAGGAGAAACCAAGGTTGAATGAGTTTATTTCAGTGGACCAGCTCTTTACGGGGGATGGGGGAATTCTTCAGCAGCAGTGATAGAACAAATGGAAATGAAAAGAATTCAGAGCAGTGGGGAGAAATCAAAGACTTGAATAAAGCAGCAATGAACTGTAAGACCACATTCTGTGATGTACGTAATTTAAGAAATGAAAACATTTTAGATAACTGTTAGTTCATATTTTGTGGCACAATTGAATAGCAAGATAGCTTTGTGCCATTGATAACCAGGGCTGACAGTCATGACTGTAGTACAGAAGAAGAGAGGGAGATAGAGGAAATAAACTAGAGGAGGCAGATAGGAAGGGAAAAAAAGAGAGAAAGGAGGGGAAGGCATGGGAGGGAAGGAGAGAAGAGGAGAGGGCAAAAGTGTTAGGCACATTGTGATGATATTGGAGTCTCTGTACATAATTCTGAATAGAAGATGATAGAGTCACAACAGAGAACAACAAAAACAATTAAAAGTATTACTATACAAGCACAATGTACTACGGATGTACAACAAAGAAAAAAGAAAGGAAGGAAGGAAGGCCCAGAGCAGGTATGTTGGTTCTTGAAGATACATTTCTAAATAATTTCTTGTATGGTATGGTATGTATGCATTTATTTATTTGTTTATTTATTTATTCATTCATTTATTGTGTATGTGCAAGCACACACACACATGCACACACGCACGTGTGTGTGCGTGTGTGTGTGTGTGTGTGTGTGTGTGTATGCATGAAAATACTTCAACATGCCATGGTACATATACAGAGATCAGAAGATAACTTGCAGAGTAGATTTTCTCTTTCTACTGTCTGGGTTCCAGAGATTGGATTTATCCTCAGGCTTGAAGTCCAACATCTTTACCATCAAGCTATCACTGACCTCACTTTTGAGGCAAAATGTGGTCATCCCTGCTCTGTGTATAAATAAATCTCATTTATGAATATACATGTATACACACATATATAAGCATCCCCATAAAAGAAACTAAAAATATACTGACATTTATTATTTTTGCCTAAATATTGGATATTCTGACCAGAGTAAAAGCAAAAAAAAAAAAAATCTCTGAGATGAATTACTGATGGTAATAAAAGTTTGGCAAAATAAAAGTAAGATCAGTCTTCATAAAACACAAATATCCTTTCCAAACACTAGTATATTTTAAAAAAAATCTTTTTGGAAAAAAAGGAAATTTTCTTCAGTAAAATAAGCCAGACTCCAAAAGATTGCATACATTAGTATCTTATTTTACAGACTCTGAAATGGAGAAATCAATATATGGGGACTGCCAGTGAATTGGTGGGTTCTTGGAGCTTAGAACAAGGAAACTGGGGGGAGGGGCAGTAAGGAACATTTTGGGGTGACATGAATTCTCTTTGCGTTGACTGCAGTGGCAGTTCTAGGTGTGTATACATTTGTCAAAATTCATCAAATTGTACATTTAAGTTTGTTTTATCCAACTGTTTGTAAATTTACCTTGACAAAATTAACTTTAAAAGAAAATAAAAGCAAGATAGAAAATGTTCTATTTTTGCAACTGAAAACAAAAGGCTTAAATATCTAAAATGTCCTAATAGTATAACATTATATTAGCGATAAAAGAGAATTATGTAGAGAAATACAAAATTCATGTGAAAAATCAACATGACAATGCAAGGATTAGATGAAATTCCGTTTAAAATTCCACGAAGACTTGTAGTGATATTTACAAAATAATTATAAAATCCATAGCTCCAAGAAACACCTCAATACCCAAATAGCAGGTTCTTTCTGGAAGAAACTGTGAGATGATTTTTGGCATCTAGGTGCATGGTAATACTGTGTCATTTAAAACACTGCACAGAATTCTCTCCTCCTACCATGTGGGTCCTGGGATTGAACCCTGGTCATTGGGTTTGGCAGTAAGATCCTTTACAATGGAGCTTATCTTGCTAGCCCCTAAGTTATAAAAAAGAAGCATGCTCCAATGATGTTAGTATACTTTCACCACATATTCTTTAGTTTACATATGCTCTTTGGATCTGTAATGGAACAGCATATAGCCTATGCTGCAATACATCTCAGTTTAGCTCTGAGTTCTTGCTTTCATGCCAGTAAATTCCAACTGGCAGCTATGGCAGTATTTACTTCACAGAGACTGGCTAAACCATAGGGCTTTGTCAACTGTTTCATAGATTTTTGAAAACATAACAGAATCATGGAGAATCTGTTAACAATACTGCAAGAATTAAAATACATCATGCTTACACATCTATAGACATTATGTGTTGAACAGTATGAAAGAATTGAGAACGCACTCTACCTGTGTTAAACACTGATTGTCTGATTCAACAAAGGAGTCACTGATAGGACTAACAAAAGATGAATTTCTAACACATGTTGGTTATCCTTTGACTTCTCTCTTAGCTGGGCTAACAACAAAAAATTCTATGCAATACTCCTAGTATATTTACTCATCAGCTGCAACCAGACATTGGCTTCCATCCCAAGATTCAGCAAAAGCCAACAAAAGGACTCTGTGATAATCAGTTATACAAAATAAATAGTTGCTATTTATAATATATAATATAAAGTACTACATAAATACATAACATTAACACCCTTTATTTCCTTCTATTTGTTGTTTTCCATCATATAAAATAAATTATCTCTTCCTCTGTCAGTCAACAACTGAGTTGTTTTAAGATTTGAGTTTTTTTAATAATGCTATAATGCATATTTCTATCTGTTTCTTTTTGTGCATATGAACAAGAGGTCAAGGGAGTGTGTTCATCTGACCCCTGTACGTTGTTCTAGTTCACACCTCCGGTCCCAGGATGTCTTGTCCATATGACTGCTAGGTAAACTCCAGAGAGTAGGTGACAACCTTCTCTTGGGTCTATCCGCCATGTAGCCAACGATGATATTACTGGCGAATCTCTGCAAGTCTAGTGCAAGGACAAGTGTTTGAGGGTGCTGAGGATAGAAGCAGGACATCCAGCCTGTGATGGATGTGAGTCTGCTGATGGCATACGACAGGGCAGGGAGCAGGGAAGGAAGCAACAGGATGCCAAGAAGGACAGAATTCTAAATTCAAACCTGGCCTGTCATGTTGTTGTGGTTGTGTTGTAACTGTTTCACAGATTTTGCAAACATAAGAGTATCATGGACAATATGTTAACAATACAGCAAGAGCTTAAAATGTGCCATGACATGCCATGGTGAACAGTATGCAAGAATTGAGAACACAGTCTACCTGTATTAGAAATTCAAAAACACATAATAAATCTGAAATAAATGTAAATGAGCCAACTAAAGATAAATGAGTCTCAGTTTGAAGTCTCAGTGTGGGCTTTTCAGCCTACTACTAAATTTTTTCCTAGTAAAAAAAGAATATTTCTCAAACAGAATTAAAGAAATGTTCCAAATATCAGCCAGATACATGTTCCGGCAGCACCTGAAGTTACAGTGACAGGAAGTCATTATCTACCCTGAGATATATGCCTTGAAAAACAGTACTGGAGGGTCAAAACGTTAATATAGTTACTAACAATATTTTCCATGATTATATGAGAAGCAAGACAATGCATGCAATATAAAATATTTTTGAGAAGTTTAACTAAAAAGAATTGCTAAGAAATGACACAGTTGGAAGACAATAGTTTTGAAAGTCGTAGAAGAAGGTTTGCTTCTTTAAAGGTTGGGGTGTGTCTAGCATCATCATGCGGCTAGCATGGCAGAGACAGAGTAAGAGGAGAGACAAGAGGAAAAGAAACCAGGATTGCAGGCGCTGGACCAGAATATGAATGACTTCCTTGGAAATGCAAATGACAAGTCCAACAATGATTGATGGCTCCCTTTGGATTTTGTTCCTTGTTTGCTACACTCAGAAGTAAGGGGTTTCCTAAATCTCACTGAGGAACTTGACTTTAGATATAATTCTGCATAATAGGATTTCTTTTTTAATCAATTTCTACATCCACGGCTCACTTAAAGCCAGTTTCAAAGAAATTTAGAAGACTGTTTCATTTGATGGGATAGAATTTACACTAAAGACTAAATCTTTGAAAGTCTAAGGCATAGTCTATAAATAAGGAGTGTAATAAAAATTAATGCAGACCGCCGGGCGGTGGTGGTGCACGCCTTTAATCCCAGCACTCGGGAGGCAGAGCCAGGTGGATCTCTGTGAGTTCGAGGCCAGCCTGAACTACCAAGTGAGTTCCAGGAAAGGCGCAAAGCTACACAGAGAAACCCTATCTCGAAACCCCGCCCCCCCCCAAATGAATGCAGACCATATAATATAAAAAATAATGACTGTTAAATGAGTAGTATATGCTCCTCTTCAATCAAACAGTTACAAATTCCATACGGGAAATCATATCAGAAACTTACAACGACAACTTTGGAGCATAAAATTCTCTAGAATAAAAGGCAGATGCTAACTATATACAGGGAAAACTGAACCAAGAACGGGTGCAATTTAACAGAGGAAGGAAATAATTCGTAAAAGCGTTTTATACTTTTCATACCTATTCCTCACATGACCCATTCACACCATTAACAATTGGCAATTGTTCTATATTAGTCATGTGACATATTATACTCTGGTAACTGTGATACTATCACATAAAACACCTGAGTACAGCAGTTTGAGTGGAAACAACTAAAAATAGATGGTAGCTGGTGATGTCATTCATTGTCCCAATGTTGGCAAGCCAGGTTTAAAAGGGTACACCCAGGATAAGAGTGATGTGCTGCCTACGGCACAAAGAGGTTGTTTGGTACATTAAAACTAAAATGTATATGGTTGTCCAAATGACCTCCGATATTGAAGATCACTGGATTTATAAAGTGAGAGACAAATAAAATTAAAAAGACATACATGTAAAGCCAAATTTGCAATTTAAACCATAAAGTTTTAATAAATTATTAAGTTGTTTTTTTAACCTTCATAACAAATACATGTGTTTTCAAGAGCTCATAATAGAAGCAGAGCATTTAATCAGGCATGATATGGTTTTTAAGATCATTTTACAAATGGATGAATGCTGATGAGTTTATTCTCCCATTCAAGGTAGCTATAATCAAACCTTAACCCTTATAATGCAGACGTTTTTAGTGGGTTCTCTAATTTACCCTCAGTTCTTTCTACTGCTATCTCCCATGTAACATCTAAAAATAATATTTTCAGACAAAATTCCAATGGAAGAGCATAAGGAAAATGTCCTGGGGGTACCATAGTGTGGGTACACTTGAAAGATAACGCTAATAATCATGATTGCTAATAAACGACAGGTTTTTGTCTGTTTCATGGTTTATTGAAAATATCCTATTATATACACAGTAATTCAACCAAGATTGCAAATGCAGACTCAGAGGCATTTGTGACTATTCCTTTTAATGGGTTCAGAAAACAGCCCAAAGCCTGGAACAGAACCAGGGATCATGCTTGGACAAAGATGAGGCAGCAGCTACAAAAGCTAAGGAGGCCCCAAAAGCTTGCTGCAGCAGAATCTCTCCAGCAGGGGTGGGCCTGTTACAATCTGTTACCTTGGAATCACCCCCTCCTGCTCTCCCCAACTTCCATGGACTCAACCAAAGTCTTCCTTGATCCTGAGCCTGAAGCAAAATGAACTGGCTTGACGGCCATCATCCCGACAGAAAGCAGGATATTTAACTTGTTGATGGTGCAGGTTTCACATGACAAATTACTCTAGGAAGTTTTAGAGTGCTCAAAAACAAAAACAAAACAAAACCCTTAAAGGGCTTTCTAATACCTTTAGTCAATCTCCCCAAGACTTTACAATATAAATATATTAATAAAAAAAACATAACTGACTGGCTACTTAGAAAATGCAATTAGAATTGTCATCTTGAAAGGAATACTGGTCTAATTGTGTTTCTGCATGCAACCTGCCATGATTCTTTCTTTCTTTTTTTTTTTTTAGGTATTTTATCTTTATTTATGTGTGTGAGGGTTCTTATGTTGCAGGATGCAGTACAGTGAAGGAGTGGAGACCACTCTCTACTGCCAGGCTGACCACTTAGTGGTAAACCTTCCCTTGTCTGTAAAACATGACAGTAATTCTCACTTTAACGTGTTTATGGTCATATCTGACAATCACTTAGCGTATTATCTAAAGTATCTTCTGTGTTCAGTAAAGGTTATTCATGATTTCTATTGATTAGTTTTTCAGCTAAAAGGAAAACGAATATAAAATTACAATGTAGAATGACAAGAGGAAAATTATTTAATTTTCTGAGAAAAAGATTTTTCATGTAAGACTAAGGGACATCTAAGGCACCAAGCCTGAACTGGTTATTGTTTTTAAAAATAAAAAAAAAGAAAATGAGTAAGTGAAATCCACCCAAAAGATGTCTGCAGACATTCTGCTGTCCTTTGGAGGGACTTTGTGCTTTTAAACCTGAAACTGTTAGGCATGAGAACTACCGCCCTGCCCAGAACAAGCTGTGTGAGGCAGTTCCGGAGCAGTCAGTAAGGACATGGCTTGACTTGCCCTTCCACTCTGGACAGGTCTCCATGACTAAAATCTGCTGTACCACAGCAAAGTGGACGCATGTGCTTGGATAGAAGCTGAATCTTATCTTTGGGTGAAGGCCACAAATAAAAGGGGTTGGGGCACCTGATAAAATAATGCAGCTTTTGTGTCCAGTCTTTTCATGACCATCCCCACCTCGAAGTCTTTGTCAGTTCAGATCCGGTCTCCCTAACGTAATGTTCATGAAACCTTCAGGACATTTTAATTCTTAAAGGAGAAAAAGGGTCATTTCTGTTTTCTCAGTGCTACCAAATTGCACTGATGATATTTATTTTAAACACCACGTGTTTTTCCCTCAGCGGATCAGCCTGCTATTGTTACAGCTGAAAGCAATAATGTCCAAACTAGGAAATATTTCCAAATCAAAAGCTTGTGATGATTGTGTGGCCTGGATGCCTGGCTATACTATTATTTTTTCATGCCATACAGGCTCAGCATCCCTTAAAAGGTCAACATGTCTGAAGGCACGGCTATTTAGCAAGTCTTCGGCAGCCCTTACTGCAATATCAAAATGTCCAAATCTTATCAATATTAAATCATATCATGTGCTTTAGTAGTTTGGAGATTTTCTACTTCAGTGTATCGGAAGCCTAATAAATATCCAAACAAAAGCCAAAGCCAGTGACCCTTTTAAATTTGTTATCATTTCCCCTCTAGTTTCTATTATGGAAAAATGACAAGTGTACAGAACAATAGCAAGGAGAGTTCAATGATACATGCATACTGAGATTCACTAGTTATTATCATTTTTCTGTATTGGCTATAAAGAGAAATTCATTTATATATAATGTCATCCATAGATACCTATGGAAATTCAATGCAAGAACCCAAATCTGTGGATAACAAAATTTACAGTCTCCTATATATTTTAAATTATATATAGATTATTTATAATATCCAACACCATTAAAATACCCTTAGTCATTGCTGCATTATATTGATTAGGTAATAATGACAAGGATAGTCACATATTAAAGAATATTTTAGGGCCTGCATGGAATTGCTGCTAAGACTAATGGCCCTAGTCTGATATGTAGAACCATAATGTAGGAAGAACTGACTTCTGCAAGTCATCCTCTGGCCTCCACTTTGCACACTGAAGCATGATCCCCCAGGCCCAAGAAAGAAAAAAAGATATATTTATTATCTGTGCTTAGTTGATTGTGTGGCTATGGAAGTCTCTGATAGGGATAGCCAAGCGTATATATCAGCAGTTCTCAATCTGTGGGTCTCAACCCCCATAGGAGCCACAAATCAGATATTTACATTATAATTCATAATGGTGGCAAAATTATAGCTATGAAGTAGCAATGAAATAATTCTATGGTTGGGGGGTCACAACAACCTGAAGAACTGTATTAAAGGGTCATATTAGGAGGTTGAGGACCACTGATCTATATGGTTTTTCCTGTAAAGAAGCTAGCACATGTGCATGGACTCTTATTCTGAATTATTTGAGATATTTTTAAACTCACATTTTGAGAGTTTTTAATTTTACTTTTGAAATCAATATAAGTAGAACATTTCTCCTTTCTCTTTCCTCCCTCCAAACTCTCCAATATACCCCTGCATGATTTCCTTCAAATTCGTGTCCTCATTTTTCACTGTTATTGCATGTATATGTATACACACACACACACACACACACACACACACACATTTCTAAATATGACCTGTTCAGTCCATATGGTGCTGTGGAATAATTGCCTTGTATACTATAAAGAAGTGTCACTCAAATTGGTTTAATTAAACACTGATTGGCCAGTAGCCAGGCAGGAGGTGTAGGTAGGGCAACCAAATTAAGAATGCTGAGAAGAGGAAGGGCAGAGTCAGGAGTCGCCAGCCAGATGTAGAGGAAGCAAGATGAGAATGTCATACTGAGAAAAGATACCAAGCCACATGGCTAAACACAGATAAGAATTATGGGTTAAGTGTAAGAGCTAGTTAGTAATAAGCCTGAGCTACTGGCCAAGAAATTGTACTTGATATAAGCCTCTGTGTGGTAATTTGAGAAGCAGCTGCTGGGTATTTAGGAGTTGCTGGTGGGACAGATATGTCTGCCTATAATATGGTATTTGTATATATATTTTAAGAGCTGATCATTTGGCAATATACTCGGGTGATCTTCCCTTCCACTACCAGCTTTTCTCAATTGCATATAGTTCTTCGTTTAGAGTTGAGGTCTTAGGTGCTTTTCCCCATTCACTGTGGTACATGCGTTGGTGTTGTCCTTGTTTAGCTCACATTTTAGCAGTCATGAATTTTTAAAAATACATTTGCATATAGTATCTACAAAGGACATAACCCACAGCTCATCATATATTCTTTACAGAAAATTTTATGATTCAATATGATTTTTACTATATATTTCAGATTTAAACTTCTCTTCTTGACTCTATTTTATTTTATTTATGTCTGGAATCCAATCCAGGGTTCTTTTTTATAGAACACCAACACACTCTTTTCTTCATCTATGCCACTGAGAACTTTTTTTTTTACGGAGTTCAAGGCTGTCATTTTGCACAATGCTCCTCTTCATAGAATTGTGTGATTTATCACACTGACATTTGGGGAAACAAGTCTGGAAGTAGGCAGCAGAGAATGACATTATACAACAATGCCTTAGGTTTATTTTAGTTCAGTGATTTAGGCTTCCCTGTTTTTCTCATTCATTCTAAGTGTAATGTGCAAGAGAGCAGATGAGCATTGTAAGTTCAGTTTCTTATTTTTAAACTGTGGCCAGTGTTCTGAAATGCTTCTGGGTCTGAGAAGGAGCAACTTCATTGATAAATCATAATAGCTTTTCCTGTGAAGTGGACTCTGACAGACTATTTAGTACAGAAAAGGCCTAGGCTCTCAGAGTCTCTGCACTGAACTGAAAATCCCCAGTGATGGGATCTCCATGGAATTTCTCTTTCGTACCTGTTTGGTGAGTAGAAGTATATACCACCCTGGCAGGCAGATGAGCATCCTAAGAGATTGAAAACACAATGCAAGAGTTTAAAGGAGTTACAGGTAAACATAATCCTCAGGGAAAAGTTATACTTACCAGGGTGGGAAAATGCATGGAGTCCCTGATGGCAGATTTTTTAGAGACACAATTAAATCATGTAAGAAGACTCTGTGTCTTTAAAAGTAATAAATCTTTACTCATGCTACTCTTCAGCCAGCTAAGCCTAACTGGTAAGTTTCAGGCCAGCAAGAGAGAGATCTTATCTCAAAGACAGGTTGATTGCACCTAAGGAATAATATCCAAAGTTGTGTTTTGGCTTTCTCAGGTGTGTGTGTGTGTGTGTGTGTGTGTGTGCATATGTGCATATAAAAAATAAACTAGAAAATGGTTATCAAATATAACCTATAAACAAACCTATCTTAGTTTATGAATATGAGGTTCTATAATTTAGGATATGTATCATATCTTCTAAATGGCAAGGCTTTACATAACATTAAGTAAACCACAAATAATGTGCACAATATTAGGGTAAACAGAAAAGGAAAAAAAAATGGTGACCTAGGTGTAGCTGGAAGTTTCTCTGGTTCCATCTGGCTCTGTGGTCCCACAGCCACTTATAAAATAATCACTCAGAGGCTTAATGTTAATTACAAAGTGTATGGCCTATGGCTTCTTGCTTTTGCTAGCTAGCTCGTACAACTTAATTCAACTCATTACTATTAATCTATTGACACAAATTCAAACAATGGCAATAACAAACATCAATTAATTGACAGCTATGGAGGGTAGAAGTCATAAAACAAAGGCATCAACAGGACTTCTCCTTCAGAAAGCTCCAGAGAGAATCGCTTCTTCTATTCGTTGAGTTCCTAAGGTCCCTGCCTGCCTTAGATGATGGCACCTTCTCTTTACTCAGAACTACCCTTCACAATCTTTTTGCTTTCACCTTTGCCCTCACTATTCTTTCTGCAGTTATTTCTCCACCGGCCCTGACCTTCTTGCTTCTCATGTAAGACTGTCAATTTCTGAATCCATAAAGAGGATCGAGAATGATCTCCACATCTCCAAGACATTTCCTTGGTCACTCCTGCAAAGCTCTTCAGTGCTCCTTAACATAATCACCAGTTCTAAAAAAGAGGATGGATCTGTCTTTAAAGAGTATCAATAGACCAAAACACGTTCTCTCAGAATAAAGGATTATGAACAATGGCACCAAGAGCAGTAAATACAATCTAATCTAAGATAATCTTATCATTCACCAAAACATTCCCTAGTTTCTTAATTATTCCTTCTCCAATGTGTCCCTATAAACAACCTCTTTTGTTTGCTTGTTTGTTTGTTTGTTTGATTGTTTTGGGGTTTGTTTTTTGTTTTTTGTTTTTTGAGACAGGGTTTCTCTGTGTAGCTTTGCGCCTTTCCTGGATCTCGCTCTGTAGACCAGGCTGGCCTTGAACTCACAAAAATCTGCCTGCCTCTGCCCCCAAGTCGCTGGGATTAAAGGCATGCGCCACCACTGCCCAGCAATGACCTCTTTTATACTAATGTGTGCTGTTATCGCAAAAGATGACACAGACACATTAGAACCTTAAATATGGCTTTCACATTTCTTCATTCAAGTGCCACTAAAATTTGAATATAACAACACCTTGAAAAATTTTGACAACAAAAGTACTATGTTGGTATGTTTCTCATTCTAATATATAGGACACTTATATATGTAAAGAGCTTACACTTACGTGTGACTATAATGAGTATAAAGAAGAAATGCCATCAATATGGTAGGGCACAACTGTAGGAGTGCTTCTATGAAGAGAGCTGTGGGGAAGCTTTAAGTAGTGGTTACATTTGTCAAGAGTTTGGGTGAAAAGCATAAGACGGGGAATATATACGGGGATTCAGTTGGGAGACAGTCCCACCCATGTGCTAGCTTGGTTTATTATGTGACAAAAGTAACAAGCAAAAAATTTCAAATTCTAGATCAGAGGATTTAGGCAACTTATACATTCTGAAGGGTTTTTGATCAGAAGGGGATGCTGAGGTGAAGCCATGCTGGGAAAATATTACTCTGGCTGAAATTCAGAAGAAAGAGGGAGTATGTTTCCTGTTCTCCATACTTATTTCCATCCTAAACACAGCAGCTTCAGACAGCCCATTCTTTTCTTCCTCTTACTTTCATGTTTTATTTTCTATAGCTACCAATGCATGACCTCTTAGCTCCAGGGCAGGGAAAGACTGCAACAAAATAAAATAAACAAAACCCCACAAAACAGCATGTCTCCCCAGAGTTTGCCTCCTAACGGGGGAGTGAGTGACATTGAATGAAAGTTCTAAGGTTTCATATGGTAATATCCATATGGAAAATTTAACAAGAACATATGTATGCACACATGTGCCTGCTGACTTAAGATAGCCTCAATGTGCATGAAGATTAAAAAAAAAAAAAAAAGAGGAAAGAAGTCATGGGAAGAGCTGTGTTCCAACCAGAGAGATCTACAAACACAAAGGTCTTGAGGTAGCAACAACCCCAGTGTCCTCTGGGAGATGCAATGAGGTGAGAATGAGAAGAATGAAAAGCCTAGTGTCAGAGAGAGAGAGAGAGAGAATATAAAATACACACATAACTTGAATGGGGTTATTAAGAGGGGCAGTCTCTCTATGGGTGATCACAAAGGTCTTCAAACAAGCCAGGCTCTCTCTGTTCACTCTCACAGGCCTTCTGTCACGTGAGGCCATGGCATATGTCTCATTTTGTCCTTCTGCCCTCCCACCATGTATGAATAAAGCCAGAAGGCACCATATAAGTTACAGGCCAACATTCACACAGTGAGTCACTGTGTGAATGTTGGCCTGTAATTTATATGATGGGATTGACTATTGGGATTCTCCATAATCCTGAACTAGGAGGAGGTTAGTGAGGGTGTATGTGTATGTGGGTGTGTAATATATTTCTATCTCAAAATTTTATTTTCTTGAAAAAATGGACTAAGAAGTTGTGGTAATAATCTAGCCAAGAGATGAGTTCAGAGTGTTAGCAACATAGAAAACAAGAAGCCTGAGTAAATACATGCTTGTATATTTTAGGACATTACACTGTCTCAACTTTACTAAAACCTCCTTGTTAGGGAGGCTTGTATCTTATGTGTCCCCAGGGACTTGTTCAGGTTGGACTTGGATCTTAGAGAGAACAAGGACTTGATTTGGATCAGGTTCTTGATGGTTGGATACAGAACAACTGAGCAGCATCCAGAGACCAACTGTAGCCTTGCGACTGAGTCCAGAAATCTTTCCATTTGCATCCATGACCAACTATGTGACAAAACATTTTCTGGGACAAGTCCCAATCTTCTCCACTTGCCAAAAGCCCTCTAGCACATCATTTTATTGCTGTAACTTTAGCTGTATTCAAATATTCCAAGACTGTATTATTAAGCACTGAGTGATTTTTTTTTTTTTTTTACTTAACATGCTCTTTTGGTTTGAACACAAATAAACAAAACCCCAAAGACAAAGACGTAACTTGCAGAATTCACAAAAATAGAAGAGAGAGTAAAAGCATATTGGGTCTTTGGCTCTGATTTCATTAAAGAAAGGGAAACTGTGATTCTTTTGTCCTCATGATAACGGCTCAAAGATTTTCATATGCTTAGGGGATGTGATAACAGACTGCTCATTCCTAAAAGAACAGCAAGGAGATTCTGTGCCATGGTGATGCCCATCATCGTGTCTTTTGGTGTCCGTAGACAAGCATCAGCATTCAGATTCAGAGCCTTCGTCCCGGAAACTGTGGCTCCTTCCTGCAGCTACTCAGAGCTCATTGGGATGACCAGACTTTCAGGTAAAGAACTTGGTTCTCACCTGCTAAGGCTCAGCATATCTGGTTCTCATTCGGCAGCCAACCCTGTGTTGTATGTGTATGCCTCTGTCCCATCAGCAGAGCAATGGGAAGCAGGTGAGAGGCACAGTTCCTTTCCCTCTCTAAAGCTGGGACTGCTTGAAAAGCAGGGGGCAGAGAACTGCGGGGAAGAACAGGTAGTCCTGGGATTCATCTTCACAGTCAGGTTACTATGCTTTCAAACAGGCAACATGGAAGCCACACCGTCTGTGATCTGACACCACCCCAACCCTGTTGGCATGAAAAGATTTAAAACTCAGGGATAAACAGTGAGGAGAAAAGACTCACAGGAAATCCATTTTCATTATTTAACCTAGAAACATAAATAAAATTATTTGTCAGCCACCTAGCGAAGAGACCAAGACTAAGCAATAAGAAGGAAAGAAAGCAGGTGGCATCATATAGATGGAACTAAAGTGAAGGCCAACAGGAGAGGAAACGGTGGTGAGGAAGGATAGGAGTTTGGGGAGTTTGGGGAGGTGGGGGACCCATGCATAAACAAAGCCCCTCTCTATTCTTGGCTGTCACGTGTCCTCCAAGGGGTCAAAGCAAGATCTACAATGCAGGGATCTAGTGCTTCAGAGGCTGTGCGGTGATTTCGGGGGTATAAG
Organism: Peromyscus leucopus; assembly: GCF_004664715.2. NCBI lineage: Eukaryota > Metazoa > Chordata > Mammalia > Rodentia > Cricetidae > Peromyscus > Peromyscus leucopus. Next base: position 7,239,963 of record NC_051072.1, on the reverse strand, counting down.
ATGAGGAGACAGTTTTGGTGAGTGTTCCCAAAATGAGTCCCCTAAGGGACTCTCTTCTTGCTTGTTCTCTGCAGTACTTGCTGGAGGTGACTGTGGGATTACCACTTGAATGCGGGGCTTTAAAAGCAAAGTAGACTCTAATTTGACCTTTGGAAATCAGAAGGAAATAGAATCCAAATCTATGAGGACAGCGGACAGTGACAGCCTCTTTCGAGGTAAGCAAATGACCTTTCACTCTCACTGAGAGATACACCCAGCCTGGAGGTAGAAACAATTTCTAAGGATCCAAATAATAGGTTTATTGACAGAGGCTCTGGATAATCAGGAACCAGCCTGCCTGGTTGGTTTGGTGTTTGGGACACGATTTTCTATAATTCATCATTACATTTCAGCTTTCAAGCACTCTGCTATTTATTAGATTTTAAAGATCTTTCTGGTGACATACTCCCTGTAAGGCCCCTGCCTCGACCTGGAGCACGTCCACCATCATTTCTGACTTGGATACATCTGTGCAGGAACATAGCCAAGTCCACATTCCTGCAAACACCAAGGAATCCCAAGCTTGTAGTGTGTGGGTCCTAAATGCATCCAGCTAAAAAACAAAATATATTTATTCTTTAGGCTGCTCAAATGACTGTATTCTTTCTGTACTAAAGATGAGAGCATGAATGAGAGTATGCAGTAATACCTGTACAGAGATAATTATATGTTCAGGTTGTCCAGAAAACCATCCTGCTATCATTTTAATGTAATAATAGTAAATAAAATAATTCTTGTTCTGGTGCTAAATATATACCTGCAGAGAGAGTCCATTCTTGAAACTATACAGATAGGGAGGGACACTCAGAATGTTTGCACAATTTGCACATGCTGACTCATTTGATATTAGGAAAATACCTGAATGAGATTGTTGGAGCTGAGTTTACTTTTATCACTGAACCTTTAAACACATGCCACAGAAAGACTCAAAGTATTCCTATAAATAAACCTATTGTAATGAAATTGCTCACAAAAGCCAAAGAGGAATGGAGGGGATGGTGAATAAATGGGCAATGGGTATGTGTCCAGAAACAATGAGTGGGGAGTGTAGGGTAGATGGTCTAGAACTAAAAACTAGTTTGGCACACCTAAAGAACTAATTTCATTGAATCAGTGACCTCCAGTTCAACCTTACAGTGTATACAACACTACAATATTACAGGTGTCTATAGTATTGAATGTGGAGTTCATGTAGTAAGAAATGTGTTATCATCTGATACCTTGCCTTCTTACTGGAAGACATTTCTAGTTTGTAGGAGTAGTTCAAAATGTAAGAAAAGCATCTCATGAAACATAATTTTACTGCCTGATTCACATGTGAATTGTAAACTTTCACTAAAATTCCCCATAATCAATGATTCACCTCTTTCACCTTGCTTCTTTTACAGGAATTCTACATCGCTACTGAACTAACAGAAAGGAAGTTCTCCCAACTCATTTGTAGGACCTGGAATATTATCATTAACATAGTGAATAATACCGAATCTGTCCAACATGACGGGCTTAAGCTTGCTTATGACTGGACCCATTTTTTCCCCTCTACCTTAGATTGTTCCTTCCCACCCATATTTTCCATCTTGGTGAAATGTGGCAGTATCCATCATTATTTAAATCACATACTTTAGCCCTACACTTTTTCTTCAGCAGTAAATCCTTTAGTATTATCTATTATACTTCTCTGCCTGGCCTTTATGAATCTCTACTAACTTAGTTGAATATTCTAAACTGTCAAACAAAAAACAAACAAACAAACAAACAACAACAACAACAAAACCCATTAAAACAAACTTCCCTGTCTTTGGATACCATCTTCTCTTGGTGAGAATCTTCAGAATCTCCTTTGTTCCTCCTCACCAGGTAGAAGATCTCTTTAAGTAAATGAGTTCCTACCACAAGGTTCCCTGTCTGAAAGCTGTTCCCAGATCTTAAGACATATATCTTTAAAGATCACCTATGTTAGAGAAACTTCTCAGGTCAAGGACCCACTTTTTTCCTTTTAATATTAACATTGATTGATGATATATTTACTTTTAAAACTAGACCATTAATTGAAGCCATTAGTCACAAGTTCAGTTTAGGTACAGACATGTATAGCTTACTCATTATTTTGTCCCCACCACCTAATATATTTCCTGGAACCAGCATTCTGGAATCCATGCAATTCATCCATTCATTCAGCAGTCACTTCAACAATGTCAAAATCTACTGGGGAGCTGAATACGGTTACCAATTGATATTAAACATATAGGGCGTTGATTTATACAATGGTTTGACAATTAAATATCTTATTTGGGCTGGAGAGATGTCCTAGCTCTTGCAGAGGCCTCAGATGGAGTTTCCAGAACCTATATGGTGGCTCATTCCAGTTCAAAAGGGAGCTTAGGCTCCATTTTAGCTTCCACGGGTATATAATGTACATACACACATGCAAGGCAAAACACTCATAAAGCAAAAATAATTTTTAAAAGAATTGCCTGTTATTTTTTTACTGTAGCCTTAAAGTACTCCTGTGATTACCACAAACCCACTGAATGCAAAGAACCAAGTCCTTAAATCTATTCATTTCCACATCCACTGTGATGAGAACATAGTGCTCAGGGCCATAGCCCTAAAGCTGAGGGTCTCTACTTCAGGCGAATCTAGACAAGCCTTCTCCTCACTAAGCTGATCCGCTTAGCAAACTAGGTGACAGTACTGTTGCTGGCAAAAGGAACATAGCCATAAGGGATCTTTTGTCTATGGAATTAATTCTTGTACAAATCTAAACTCACACACCACAGCATCTAGCCCCTGACAATGAAGCTATCACATACCTATGGATTTGGTTTTAGAGAATATTAATTTGCAAAGGAAAAGAACTGTGTGCTTATGAAAATTCAGCTCAACGATCATTTCAATCATAGAAAACTGTGCGAATGCTTACTCAGAAAACAGAGCAGTCCTGGAGCTCTGAGTACCAGAATTCCTTTGAAACATTTAAACTAGGTAAAAAGAAAAATGACTACATAATTTCTAACCTAGTCCACCCTCCCAACATGAATGTATTGCCTGTGAATAGGAATCTTATTGATGCCTAAATAAAAATTGAGATTTTAGAGGGAGAGAAAGAGAATGCCTGGAGAACGGACTAGGAAAGAGAAGAGACCAACTAAACCCTGGCTCTGCCCTGCCAGGGCTCTAGTAACTTACACTACATCTCAGGCACATGAGATCACTCACAAAGTATTTTAAGCAGTTTAATATGGTGCTCTGTCAAACGGCATAAAACATTCCAGATTTTAAAACAAATAAATAAATAAAGCCATGCACTGTTGTCTCTGGTGGGATGTAACTCCAATGTAGTGACAAAGCAGAAGAAGTCCAGTGTGTCTTGCTTTAAACACAGCCATGGGGAGATGGAAAATGTCACAGAATGTGGTTCTAATTCTTGGCGTGACGTCACCACACAGAGTTCACACTGTGGTATGCTTCTGTAATTATCTTTCAGAATCGATGCTGAGTGGTCAGTTTCTACCTGAATGCTCTTAGAAAAAAATAAGTCTCAGAGTTTCCTGACACTCATAGTCCAAAAACAAGTAGGCTATGTTTTCAGTCCTTGACACTAAAAAATATGTTTTCTTTTTTTCTCTCCCTTTAAAGTAAAGGGATATTCCACTTGATTACTGCACACAGGGCCTTTAAGATTTCCTCTTTTTACTCCTACACAAGGAAGCAAAGGTTCTCAGAGAAGGAAGGATTTTCCAGGGTCAACTTGTGAGTAGCATTACAAAGATGATTCACTGGCAAATTGCAGAGTGACCTCTCTGTTCTTACAGACTACCTTCCTTGCCTTCCTTCTGCTTTGGGCTCTTCCTGGTCTTATCACATTGTGCTAATGACCTACGATCAACTGGAACAGTGAAAGGCCAGAAATCCAGGCCACCAGAGACAAGAAGGTATGGAGAAAAGGTGCCTCAGTGTGATGTTTGCCTATTGCTCAGGTCAGAAACTCATCAGTATGATGATAGTCTATTGCTCAGGTTGGAAACTCAGAATCCAACATGGGCCAATGCCTATCTATGGCTGTGTTTGGATGACTTGCACAAAATACAGTAGAAACATAGGTTATGTCACAGAAAATTACAACGGCATATGTCATTGGATATCTTCAGTCCGTTCTCTTTGTGAGTTGAAATGAGGTAACTTTTCACATGGAAGGCTGAGATAGACATTAAAATAAGTAGCAGATCACCATTATGACTAATACGACAACCTGAGTTTAGTCCCCAGGACCCACATAGTCAAAGAGAACTAACTCCTTTCGGTTGTACCCTGAACCCCAGGTACACACATTCACACACTCCACAATAAATAAATGATGCAATAATGAAAAATCTTTAAAATATTTCCATTTAAAATGGCTGATATTGTTGGTATAAAAGTGACATTAACTAGCTTTGTGAAGAGATTATTAATTTTTTTTTGCTGATGGAACTAACACATTGACAGCTATCACTTCACTTTAATCCATGCATAAAACACCCTGAAACTGAAAATAAGCAAGTTCATTTCAAAAGCATTCATCAAAGTGAAACCGTAATTCATTGCTCAATATGTAAATTCACCTTTCAAGATGGCATTTTAACTTGTCAAATTTGACACAATCTTTTTAAAACTACATAACATCTGATAGAGACCATTCCTAAATCCTTAGAGGATCATATGACAGTGACGTGTATTTCAAGGAATCACAAAAGTCTTGGTGGATCGGAAGCTAGAATTGAGATGATACAAGTGTAAGTGTTACAGCTTTGAGAGGAAAGATATCCTGACAGTTGGAAAGCGAAGGAATACCACAGTTGCACCACGTAACAAACCTCACACAAGAGATTTAGTGGGAAGGATGAACCCAGCAAGATGGCTGCCTCTCATCGTGTGAGAAGTAGCAAGGAACTGAGCAGAAGACGGGGTTTATACAGCTGTTCTTGGGGGTGGGTGGAACTTCCCAGGGGGCGATTTCCATGGTGGCGATTGGAGGGATTTTAAGTCCAGAGCTCAGAGAGAGCTCAGGGATTAGTAGAATGTCAAGTCCTGAACTTGGTCTTTTACTCTATAGGGCGCAGGGCAGGGGGAGGGGCTGTGTTTCATGGTGCTGGTCCAACAAACATTAAGGCAGTGGAGTGTTCTGTGGGTGGAGCCTGGTGGCTGTAAGTACTCAGGGGAAGGGCTTACAATAGAGAGGTGGTGACCTTTGCACTGTTTTAGAATTTTATACATGTATACAATATGCTTTGGTCAAATCTACCCCATTTTTCCTCCCCTCCAATTCTTATCCTACCCAAGCCACATACTTCCTGCAATAGCAAACTTCACATGCTTTGGTTGTAACCCATGTTGTCTACTTAATTGCTAGTTTTGAGGAATATTATACTTCAATTTACCTACTGAGCCATCTTGCTAGCCCTAGAAAGTAAAGTTTATTGTAATAAAATTTGGTCTTATTCACATAGTTCTCAAAACCAAAAATAAAACTTTGGAAATCCATTTTGTGAAAAGGTGAAAAAAAACCTTATTGTAAATGCAGTTTAAAATAATAAAATCATAAATACAAAATTGAAATATTCACATGGAAATAATTGCATAATTTAATACTAAATTTAAAATTAAACATAACCTTTATTTATCAAAATTGACTGAAATTATCATGCACTTAAGAATTTGTAGAGAATGTTTTCTATACTGAAAATGTTTTGATCTACAGAGATGAGTCAATTTTATAAATGTCAATGAATTTTCAATTCATTAGTAACAAAGTGAAATCTTGGAGATGGCAGTACATATTATTAAATGGTGATTAAGACCAAACCTATAGAAAACAATATCATTCAGTAAAACAAGAGACACAGCATGGAGAAATTCTATACCGAAGAAGAACGTGACTGCTCCTAGCCCCGCCCCTGCTGCAAGGAGACAGGGAGTGTGAGACCCGATGAGCAGCTCTGTTGTGAAGGAGATCATCTCTATTTTGCTTCCTTTGGTATCTCTTGCTTTTTTTCAAAATCTCAGTTTTCATGTGTGCTCACTGGTAAATTGAGTCTTTCAAGCAACAGATGATTATTTATTTTCTATTGATCCTCCCTGCATGCTGTGAGGTAACACCCTCACGGTGCACTTGCATAGTTCTGTGGTTCTGCCCTTGCATGGCTGCTTTTCCTTCAACCTCAGTCTTCAAGGCTGACACTGTGCTCCAGCCACCTTGAGCATAGTGTCCAGTGTGTGTTAATACTGCCAAATATATGCCACACAAATGCACAAATGGCCCCGAATTCAGAAGCACCATTTTATCTCTAACATTGCTGGTAGTAATCCTTGCATGAGGAGTAGCTCACTACCCCAGATTTCATGTTACCTTCTTCACTCAGTGTTTGCTGAGCTTACTTTCCTATTATATTGTTCGTCACGTCTCAGGGTTGAAAGCATTGCCTCATATAAATTCTCAGTTAAACTGAAAGGCATTCTTAAGGTGCAATCGGTAAATGTTCAATAATATTTTAACACATATTACACAGATGAAGCAAAAGTGAAAAGTCAGAGAAGCTGTACTATGGACAATGAAACCCAGCAAAGAAAATCCAGTCACTTAATGATGACAAATAGCTGGTGAATTTTAAGATTGAAGTAGCATACACACACACACACACACACACACACACACACACACACACCACACACACACAACACTCACCACAACAAACACAACACACACTACCACACACATATACCACAACACACATACCAAAACACACACAGTACAACACACTCAACACACCATAACACACGACACATATACAACATACACACAACACACATATACCAAAACACACACACCAAAACACACATATACCACAACACACACAACACTCACCACAACACATACAACACACACACCACACACACCACAACACACAAGCCATCACACACACACATACCACAACACACACACCATAGCATAACACACACACACACCTCTGTATAAACCTCTGCATAAATCTAGTATTTTCCAATGAAAATCTAACTATTTATGCAAATTAACACAGCTTTAGGACACCTCAGCATGTATTTTTTTCTTTGATACCTATTGACCTAGAATTGCATAATATAGCAGAACTATCAAGAGCTATATGATCCCTGGTAATCTAGAAGTCAGATTTTTTTTCCCTCAGAGGAGACTAGATAAAACAACAATGTATTACTTATAGAAATGTTTTCTCTAATTTGTTCTCCAGAGAATGAGAGAACATCATCTGCACTGAGTCACAGTCTTTCTCAAATCCAACAAACACATCATGTAGTAACTGAATGAATACTTGGATCATGTGGCTAATTCATATTTTAATACATTTCTGCAATATAATTTTGAGACAATGTATTTTGTGGACTAGACATAAGAAAGGAGTTGTCAGAACTCTAGATCTCACTGCATAGGCCACATCACCAGGGAAGTCGAGTACACCAGAGGACATTTTGCAGACTCAGTGCAAATCACTAACAATTGTACTATTTCATAACATCTCATTGGAATATAAATATAAATCAAAAATACTCTAAGGAAACTATGAACTTATTACGAATTATTTAAGTATCAACCAAGTTTGCTTCTACAAGACATGTTATTTGAAACAACAAACTACACAATAAAAACTGTAACATCCATTCCACATGCAACTCAGTATTTCAGAGACACACTGGATAATACTTGGATCGGCACAGTTCCATTTCTAGAGAAAAAGACTGAATACCAAAGGATAGTTTGTGAGTCACACGAAGGCCCAATTCTTCCTTCCAGCATGACCAGCTCATAGCAGCGAACACTGGCAGACTCCCCTTATTATCATATTTTAGGACATGCAATTTGAATTATCTGAGTCTCCCAAATCAGAAAATTGGTTCCATGCAGAAGCCAGAAATTGCTTGGAAACAAGCAGAGATTAACAATGAACACATTATTGAGTATATCCTCTACAAAGAGCACTTTTGGCTCCAGTCCATCTACATTTTATCTGTGCCATATCTTGAAAGGACAATTTTTAAACATGTCATTTTGATCAAATGTGTGGCCCCTTCAAGTCTTTGGAGGCTTGAGTAAACTCATTATTAAGGTTTCAGCTTCACTTCAAAAGGATTTTTGCCATTACTAATGAGAAGAAAACAGTCATTATAGGGTCACACAACCTTATTTCCTTCATCCTTTGGATAAAAAAAAAATGCTGGAAAGAGACCAACAACATGTTTAATTTTTAAACATGATTCTTAGGATGGGTTTTGATTTTCTTTAAAAGCATGGGCACTCAGGTGGGCAAGCAAAAGCTATGAACACGGCTTCCTTATCACTGTCCAGACCATGTCTTATGGAAACAATGTTGTTTCCATAATAATATTCACAGATTGATTAGGATGTTACCTAAGTGTTGTGTCATAACAACTTATTCTATATCCAGCACAGTCACCAAAATGTCAGTAAGGTGATGCCTTTGGACAGGGTTTCCCAGAATAGTATCACATATTCTATAAAGTATCTCTAGATCAGATTAAAAGATCCTGTAGTTTCAACATGTTTCTCAAGATACCATTAATCTAATGGTCAATTGCTGACTCTGATAAGGTAACCCTTGATCTATATACTCTAGCCCAGTGGTTCTCAACCTTCATAATACTGCAGCCCTTTAATATGGGTCTTCATGCTATGGTGACTTCCAACCACCAAATTATTTTCATTGCTACTTAACACCTGTAATCTTGCTACTTTTATGAATATTAATATAAATATCTGTGTTTTCTGATGATCTTAGGCAACCCATATGAAAGGGCCATTTGACCCCAAAAGGGTCAAGACCCACAGGTTGAGAACCACTGCTCCAGCCCTACCTCCCTTTTCCCTAATATGTATTTGTACCCACCAGGAGATAGAGTAAATCCTAGCTCACTATTTAGGTGATCCTCTTCTTCGTAAATAAGATTATTGTCAAATAAATTCATTAAGTAGAAAAGAGATCATCCTGAAGTAGGGTGGTCTCTTGACCAAGTAAGACTAAAGTCCTACAAGAACAGAGGAGAAACTCAGAATGAAGGCTATGAGGTACCAGAAGCAAGGGGCACTGAAGATGGGTGGTCCTCTTCAGATACTTGGGAGGATGCTGCCCAGAGTATTAAAGGGACAATGGTCCTGGGAGCCCTTCAAATGTAAACTTGTAGCCTTCTGACATGTGCAACAAGCTACTACTGTAGCAATATACAGAGATGATGGTATTTTGTTTTAACATGGGAAACTACAGCACCTCACGATTACACAACCAGGAACAAAAATCAGAGAGTAGAAGGTACAGCCAGAACCTGGCTTGTAGACCTTTATTAGAAGACTCTTCCCAACCTCACAATGACAGGGTTACTACCACCTTCTCACATAGACTACTGACTTCCCTTCTTGTCTAATGGCAGATCAACATTTACTCTGAAGGTAACTTCCTCAAAGTCAGGAGAGAGTGTTTACTAAAACAAACAAAATGCACATTACTAGTTTAATTGTTTTACCTATAGATAGAGATAAAAAACTTAGAATTTAAGAGATGTTTATGTTATCACAACATTTATAATTAGTTTGTAAACTCTGTCTAAAGAAATAGAAATTGCTGACTAATTTGATTAAAGTTAATTAAGTATTGTTTAAACAGTCCTTTCATGTCAGCTTTTGTTATGGAAAAAACTATCTACACTTACAGGCCAAATTCTTTGAACAGCTGAATTCAATCATGCTAATTGTGAGTTAATGTATAGCAACAATACTGATGTATGTGGGTCTTACTGAGATAGGAAGAGAGAAGGAGAATTATTTTCTAGCTGGGGACAATCTATGACCATTAACTAGTATTAATAATCAATGTTTCAAATAAAACTTGGAATAAAACACAGTCTTTTACATTAATAAAAATATATTTATTACATTAAAACCCTTATTTTCTTCAATTCCTTATTGACTGGTAAAGTGTAAAGGTCATTAGATGCATTCTTAAAGTCACCACTATAGCTATGTAATCCTTAAACTTCTATTTAGCTTGTTTATTGATTTATTTAGTTATTTAATTATTTAGTTATTTAGTTATTGAGATGTGGTCTTACTACTAATAAGCAGGCCTGGCTCTTCTTGAACTCACAGTAATTCTACTACCTCAATGTCCCGACTACTGGCAATATAAGTATGGCTAACAATACCCAGGTAGTTCTTCACTTTTTATGCTTCAGAATATTTCACCAAAATATCCCTCTAGTACTTCATGCACATTCCAAATTCATATGGAAATCCATAAACTCAAGATTAATGATGCAAAATTTATACTTATGAGATGTCTACTGAGTTTGAATGTGCAACTGATTCAGTTATGTTCTAAGAGTTGTTAGGTTTTCATAAAATGCCTTAATAATATCAGCTATTTTTATAGAGTATCATAGATTACTTGGGGTGCACAAAACATGTGTGTGTGTGTGTTCCATGTGTGTGCACATGTTGCATGTGTGTGTGTATTTGTGTGTGTCTGTATGTGTGTGCATCTCTGTGTGGGTGTCTGTATGTGTATGCATCTTTGTGTGTGTGTATGTGTGTGTGTGTGTGTGTGTGTGTGTGTGTGTGTGGTTTTTCTAAAAGGACATATTTTCTATAATTTTTCCCTTAGTTTATTCCCTGTGTCCCAACTTTTGAAACTTACATTAAAAAGTGGAATTGGTGTCTAAAATGAAAAAAGACTTTTAAAAAAATAAATTAAAAAAATATACAATTATATGAAACTGTAAAACAAAAATAAATAAGAGGTAGAAAAGAAAAACCAACAACAGAATACTTTGTCTTCATGTTGCAACTTTCCATGTTAGTATTAAGGTTGTAAATCAACAGAAAATTTCCTCTAAATTGTCAGTGAGTAGACTGATCTTACGAGGAATATTCTGATCCCAAGAGCATGTTTGAAGCATTTGGCAGTTTTAAAAGGCAGCATTTCTTTAGTTTTTAGCTCTGAGATGCTGGTTAACTTGGGCAAAGCTAAAAATAGCACTGGCTTTAAAATTCAGAGTCATTTTCTTTCTTTTTTTTTAACTTATGTTTAAACACATTTAAAGAAAAAGACAGAAGATCATTATTTTGCTTTTCCAGGCAAGTTTTAAAATATGCAAAAGAGAGGCAAATTTGTTCTTTTGATAGTTTAATTCAGCCTGTGTGTGTAGACGGTCTGTCAACTCTCTTTACAAAATGTCTGTTTCACCTCCAACATTCTGTCCTCACTCCTTCCATCCCCCGTCTGCCTCCTTACCTTGAGCTTTGATTGTGGAGATAGTCTGCTCAGAAACCCCTCCATTGTTTAACTACATTTTACATACTAAGATCATTTTAGTCTTATAGGAGTTACTAAATCTTACCATTCTTTGGCTCAGAACCATACATGAATTTGCTCAGAGATTCCCTTCAAAACTGAATGCAATTTCTTGGTCAAGCATTTATGATCCTTACAAACAGATATATTAAACTCTCTTGGAAGTCACTCTGGTCCCCAAAGGGAAACAATCTCACAATTTTGTGAATCTTGGCAATCTGGCTACTGAATCCCCAGAACTTCCCATCATCTGTGTGCTGATGAATTACTCATGAGCCTCTTTTTCCTGCCATATTGATCTGTAATGGCTTCTTCATTTACTCCTTTTAGAGAAGCCTTTGTTTGTCACCTACTGTTGCTGATAGTGGTGACATAAAATTGATGACACCACAGTTTTCCTGTAGAGGATGAAGTTGTTATGATGAGCATGCAGATATCATGCTGTAGAGCTAGCAAGGGCACTGCAGCCACCAAACAGGTGAAGGGAGGCTTACACCGAAGAGTCTCATACATTGAATGGGCACTCCTCCAAGAATAACAGTCAGGGGGCCTGGGATTCCAGGAGGACAAAATTGTCTCTCAGGTTCTCATGCACACCTTGGAATAAATTAAGATCTTATCATGATAGAAGTCATCATTGATGACACTCTGGAAAAACTTGCAGCTCATAAAGTACCGCGAAACAAAAGAGTTTGAACACTCATTTCATGGAAAATTCCCTTCAGAAATCTGATTGTAATTAAAAACATGTCATAAGCAATATCTTAAAGCACCTGAGAAATGTCACTGATCATGGGAAATAACAGTTAAACACAGAAATACATAGGATAAAGTCTTAATAAGGTTTCATTTACATTCAGGTTCAACCTCTATAGAACACAAGATAAAAAAAAACATAGTTGTAATTATTTAAGGGTCTAGGTCATATCTGGAAACCCTTTTATTTACAATAATTCCCTTGTATCCTCTCAAATCAATGTATAGAATTTGAGGGAAAAAAAGAATTATAATTTAAAGGATAACTTTATAGCCTATTAATTTCATTTGATGGCTCAACAATATTTAATTGTGCTTATCTAATGTGGCAGTACTGATGTGCACAGGGGGTTCCAGAAGTGCTAAAGCATGATGAAAAGGAACCTGAGCACATTGAGCCCCAATCTCAGAAAAGCATCCTTCATCCCAGGGAGCCAAAGGTATTCAGGGAGGGCAAGAAGAAGCCAGATGAACGCAGGGACTCCATACAATTCTCCAGTTTGGCCCCCAGTCTCCGTAGGCATGCTTCTTCTACAAGAAACAAACCTTTGCAGGGCATCTGTGCTACAAGGGAATAAGGCTCAGGCTCAAGCCTGGTATATGGATAGTTAGAGAAATCAAGTACAGTCAGACACAGAAGTCACCTGCCCATCATGAACCCTATGTGAATTTCCACTTCCTTCCTTGTCAAAGAGCTAAAGAGCCAGACAAGCCGGGTTAGAATCCAGCTCTGCCTCTTCTATGATGTGGGATAATCACCCTACAGATGATGACAGGGACTGAGACCATCTCCAAAGTACTCAACATAGTGATTGACACACAGTGAAAAATCCACAGATGTGTCTGTCATGCTAAATCATTAATAAGTCACCTTTGCGCTGCATAAGATTTGGCCCCTGAATGTTGTACCATGGATGGGAGAAGAGCACATCAGATGTCCACCTACCCCTGCCAAAAGACTATTAGTGATTAATGGTGGAAACGGTGCTTATCTCCTCAGTGGTGTTGCTACTGACAAGTGGCCTGTGCTCTAGTAAATAACCCGTCCACACTGAGCAAGAAACTCAAATTAAACTCAGTAGGTCACACGCAAAAAGAAGACATGAAAGGAGAGGGACGTGTTGAGTAGAAAGAGGGGGATGGTTATGAGAGAGCAGGAAAAGGAGGAGTGAAGTCAATTGAACTTCATTATGAAAATGCATGAAACTGTCAATAAATCTAAAAAACAGAAATCACCTTGGATGAGCAAAAAATGTCCAGGTATTCCAGCTTCCTTTTATAGTCAGCCACGCGCCACAAGCCTCTACAACTGACTTAGGAGGGCCACTTGCTCTGAAAAGAACAAGTCATTCATAGGCCATTCATAGTCTATCCAGCCAATGTCCTTTCCAAGCCATGGCTGTTTCAGACTTGACACAGAGCAAGCCGGGAAGGGCCAATAAAAGCAGTGGGCTGTGACACTCTCAGCTTTAAATGTTCTCCCCTCTGGGGGTCCCAGACACCAACGGCTTCAATTGCCTTCCAACCTGGGTGTGCAGACAGCGTTCGACGTGGGGAGCTGTTTCAGGGTTTTGGATAATCCCTCATCATGTAAGCTCAAGGCAAAGCTTGATGAGGGAGACGAGCAGAGTGAATACATAGCAAATGTCAAGGTCATCTTCCCTTTGTCCTTTGATTCTAAAAGCAAGCTGGTATTAGTCCCAAGTCTAAACAGGAATTTTAATCCCAGCCTTTAAAGAAAGGGGTTAAAGGCTCAGACAGCAATTTCTGTTTTTGTTTATTTTTGTGCAGGTCTGTTGCCCGTGCTTAAATGTTCTTGTTAAATCTCTCTGTTTTATAGCTAATCACATTTTTATAGCAGGCATGAAGCTCTCTCTACAAGGCCTTTGCTGAGCTGTTCTTGTAAATCAAAACCTTGCTTGACTATTCTTCTGGCTGGCAGGAGAACAGGGTTAGTTTTACCATTTATGGTTGTAAAGACCAACCAGATTCTTTTTTGTTCCTTTTAATGTTTTTTCCCCCACTCAGTCCCCTCCCTTCCTCTGGCCTTCAGATGTGTATTCCAGGCTTAGTTGAAACCTGTATGAACAGATTATTTCATTTGGTACCACGTAACATTAATAAAGGTGTCAAGATGACAGAGGACGCTTGGCTTACGTCCCTCTGTCCCAGATCTGTTCCTCGAGGGCAGACTGCTGTTGGTTGGAAAAACATGATCTGTTCAGCTTCTGGAAACTGACCTCCAAAGTCTATTTAAAGTATTAACACACCTTCTTTAGTGAAATAGATGTATAAAGTACACAGGACACTTAAGAAAGTCATGTCTTCCTAGACTGTTTTCACTTCCAGTATCACCATGACCACTGTCTGTGTTAGGATGGAACAAAGAGATGCTGTGTGCTGAACCCTTTTCCTGTCTGTAGGGCTCTGGGCATCAGGTACGTTACCAGAATTTACACTAGTGTTAAAAAAAAAAAATGTTCCATGTTCTTTGTCCGTTATGGTGAGAATAAGACAAAAGGATGAGCTGCAATTTGGGTCAATGGTAAAGTGTGTATGAAGCGTGTTTAGAGCTCTGTGTTCTAATTATGAGCCCCAAGGGGAAGAGGAAGACAAAGGGAGAACTTTTTACCCTGTTTGTGTACAGCAGCTGCAAGAAGACTGGTGTCCACCTGGTGTCACATAATGATGACGGGAACATCTAACTTTGAAGCAGATGGCTAGGTGGGTCAAGCCTCGGCCACTAACCCACTTTTATGGCTGGAAGTGTAACTCTGTCTTTATGACAAAGAAGATGAGAAAGTTGGACTGCCTTGCCTAGTTATGAGCAAGAATAAGCCTAATGGCACCATGATATTTAGAGGAAAGAAACTGAGAAACAATGGGAAATATGATATGGATGGTTTGCAAGAGCCAATCGAGGGAGACAAATGATGAGGCCTTGTACATGTCTTTAAAAAGGAAGATAGAAGGAACACCCAATTTGATTAGGCAGGCTCAGTTCTTGTATCTTGGAAACATTCTAGTAACAAGAGTTCACACTCAGTATTATTAATATCATCCCAAGTAATTTAAATGCAATAATCCTACATTTCACTGGAAAAGGTGCCACTATTATCCATACTTCACAGAGGAGAAAACTGACATACATATATTTTAAGCAGTTGGTAGGGTTTTGAGTTAAGAAATGGGTCCAAACCTGGCCTCCTATTTGGAGCAGCATACTCCAAGACTTCAGCCTTTCACCGTCTGCCACTCTGGCACTGTTCCCTTTGTGGCTACTCAGTAGCTGCCTAGATGTGGCAGACACTAACCCATGGTAAACACTTTGCTGTGGGATGCATATGCCCCTCCCACATTGGGGTACTGAAAATTTAGTTACCAAATTCATATGCTAACAGAATTTGGAGGTGACACTTTTGGGAGAAAAGTAGGATAGGATTATGAGGGTAGGTCTGCCCGGAATGGCATTAGTGGCTTTATATAGAGGGCAAGAAAGGCCAGAGCTAGTGTGCTTTCTCTTTGTCACTATACAATATCCTCTGCTGTGGCACATTGCAGTGAGAAGTCTTTACCACATGCCAATGCCCCATGCCATTCTTGCTGGCATACAGAATTATGAGCCCAAAACATCTATTTTTAATGAATGATAAAAGTCTGTACCACTGGGCAGTAGCAACAGAAAACAAGTTAAGGCAAATTCCTAGAACCTGAGGCAAATATAATCTAGCATCCGCCTTATATGATCATCCTTTGTCAGAAATCTAAACTGCACATTTCGTCAGAAGTTCACTTTTACAACTTAAACTCCAGTACACAAGTGATATTGATTTGTATCTTTCCTTAAGTTGGCATTGACTTCCTTCTCCTCTGTGAACTTCACCCCAGATAATAGTTGAGTGATAAGGAATTCCTTAGATGTTATTGTATCATTCTGAGAGAACTGGGCCAAAACCATGTAATAACAATCTTCAGATTCAAGGATAAGTCAGAATAAATTCTCCAAGAAGTCTTCCTGCCTTATGCAGCAGTACTTAGAGTAGAAGAAAACTTCCAAGAAGAAAGCACATTGAGGAGGCAACCATCATAGGGAACATAACCTCTCAAAGGCAGTGGAGAGCCTCTGGGTCTCCCTGGTTTGAAGTAACCTCCACAGGAACAGAAAGCCTGTAGAGAATCTATCCCTTCCATCTTCACACAGCAGAGAATGTGAGGTAAAGAGAGAGATGCCAATAGCCACCACTTGCAGAAAGGCCTTGTAAAACAGCAAGGATGAGACAGTTAGAGTCTTGGTGGTAAAGGGCAGACAATAAAAAATATTCCCTACACACTGGCAGTTTCATTAAGTCCACTTTAGTGAAATATCAAGTTAGGTATGATGCTCCCTCCAAAGATAAATAATGTCTCTTGGTGAGAGGGTGTCATCTTTGATGTCTGCCATAATATGTCTTGAAGGATGATGGAAGACCTTCCCAAGAAATGTGATGTAAATTCTGGTCGCTTCACACTGGTGGCAG
Organism: Peromyscus leucopus; assembly: GCF_004664715.2. Taxonomy (NCBI): domain Eukaryota; kingdom Metazoa; phylum Chordata; class Mammalia; order Rodentia; family Cricetidae; genus Peromyscus; species Peromyscus leucopus. The sequence goes on along the minus strand of NC_051072.1, from coordinate 7,223,258 downwards.
TAGAGATCCACAATGATAGAAGGAAACACTATCAACAAGGGGGCATTTGTAGAGGTCATGGCTCCTGTTGCAATTGTTCTACTTTTTAAAGCAAGCCTTGAGTCTAGTATCTTCACTATCTAGGTCCTCAATATCTGCAGGGTACTGATTCTGAACAACTTTAGATGCCCAAAATCAGCAGGTGCTCAACTTGCCTATATAAAATGACATAATGTGGATTGTAGAAGTAAATATGATCAAAGTTTCATATATATATAGAACATAAATATGTATGTACATATGTTATGAGATCATTTAGTATAAATATGAAGTAAATATGATCAAATTTTCACTTCTAAATGCTTATACATTAATTTCATAATGAGACCACTCAATATAAAACATACACAGTAATAAAATGACATAGTATTTGCATTTAACTTCCTACACTATTATTCTGTAAACTTTGTTTGTTTGGCTGGTTTTATTTATTTAGTTTAGTTTGCTTTGTTTGGGTTCTTTGTTTGTGTTTATTTGTTTGTTTGATGTTTCTATGCGTATGTAGCCCTGGCTATCCTGGAACTAGCTTTGTAAACCATGCTGGCATCCAACTCAGGAACATGCCTGCTTCTGTCTCTGCTTCCCAAGTGCTGGGATTAAAGGTGTTGTGTAGCTAGCACATATGCAATCTTTTTAGTATTGCTTGATACTATGGATTTGGAACTTGCAGTTATGGGTCCCATGAATATAGACAGCCAACTATTTTAAATGAGATGAGAATATTCTCTATTAATTCTGAAAGAACCACTACCCCAGACAGCAACACTCCATTAATAGCATCCTCTACTTATCCTCCTTACATCCCAAATCTAGTCCCATAACAGTTTCAGTGCTGAGACCTCGCTGCTTATCCTTATCCATCATGTCCCTCAGCTGCCCTCTCCCACTTCCATGCAGTTCAGGAGCAAATTCTGAAGAACAATGTATATTTGTTTTAATCACTGACCAAAGGGACAGTTTCCTAGCTATGTATCATTATTTATTTTAATTGAGTTGGGTTTTAGTTACACCCACAAAGCTGATTGTTTAAAGTAATTATATAGCTTTGAAAGTTGAAAAGAAAAAAGTTCTTTTCTAAAGTGAAGAAATGCCTCATCACTTAGCTCATCTGTTTAAATATATATAGGAAAATACTTTCCTACATCACAAGAACAGTGAACAGAGCAGAAACAAGACCAGATTTCAGTAGGAGAGCTCATGCACAGCGTGGAGCACACAGCCCAGTTCCTAAGGACATACAGTTATATTTGCAGGCAATGTTTTAGATTTATTTATTTATGTTATATGTTTGTGTGTGGGTGTGATAGTATCATGGTGTACATGTGGAGATCAGAGAACTGCTTGTGTGAAATGGTACTCTCCTTCCATCTGAGGGGTCAGGCTTGGTGGAAAGTGTCTTTACCCACTGACAATTTCTCTGTTTGTAGGGGGGGGAATTCTGATTGTAATGGTATGAGACTATTATTAGAGACTGGAGCCTGAGTGCTGGGGATGTTTTTCTGTATGCTGTGAATGTGTTACTCTGATTGATTGATAAATAAAATGCTGATTGGCCAGTAGCCAGGCAGGAAGTATAGTATAGGTGGGATAAGCAGAGAGGAGAGTGCTGGGAAGTAGAAGGCTGAGTCAGGAGCCGCTGCCAGCTGCCGCCGTCATGAGAAACAAGATATAAAATACCAATAAGCCACAAGCCACTTGGAAACTTATAGATGAACAGAAATGGGTTAATTTAAGATATAAGAACTAGATAGCAAGAAGCCTGCCACGGCCATACAGTTTATAAGTAATATAAATCTCTGTGTGTTTACTTGGGTCTGAGTGGCTGCTGGCCCTCGAAGGACTGGAGAAAACTCCAACTACACCTGAGGATGTTTGGAAACATCCTATAATGCAGAGGATAGCTACCTATGACAGGAAACAAGCACAACAAAATGTCAGTTATTCCCAGGCAGAGATGACTGGTTTAGATATACCACAATTCATCCAGATCCATTACTAGCTAAGCACTTGTTCTCTTTGGCATGTTTTCCTCTCTTGAAAACAGTGAGATATTGTTGTTAACAACTACAATGCATCTATATCTACAGTTGGATCATATGTGGATTTACTTAGGATGGGTTAGGCATCATTCTAAGTTGGTTTTCTATTTGTTTGTTTATATGTGATCACACTATAACTAGTTTATAAAACACTGTTAAGATATTTCAGTGATGGGAAACTGAGACAAAAAGTTTGTCTCTTTCCCTGAGCTAATAAGTGGAATGCAGTGCCTGAAAGCTAATGTATACTATAGTATAGGAAGTATCTATTATCAGAGTTCATGCTGTTGCTATTGCTCTGAGACACTTCTGGAAATACTAAAAAGTCAGTGAAGATGTAACTTCCAGAGTCTATATCAAGACCATGTTCTATGATGAAGAGAACCAGAAATCATTGATAAATCCATAGATGCATATATTATGTATGAATATTTGCATTTTTCTATTACATTGACAAATGACCTTATGAATTTTTCTAATAAGTGCTGGCTGTATTAATAATTGAAAAATACTAATGTGAGGGAAGAACTAATGGTAATAATAGAAAATGGACATGAAAAGAAAGAACAAGAATGGAGAAAACAATGAGAACAAAGACAGAGAACAAACTCCCTGATATCTCTATATGTATATCAGTCCAGCAAGCAACACTGGTACCACCTGGCCCATCAGAGTTCCCATCAGGAGCTGGAGGCTAGCCATGCTTCTGCCTTTCTAGAAAAAGGAGATGGATGATGAACCCTGATTCACTGACAGTGCCCTTTCAGTAGCAAAAGATGGAGAGCATCTTTCTTTCTGAGAAATTTCCTACTGGAAATTTTAGGCCCTCCCCAAAGTCCCCATGGAGTGGTTTCTCAGAGCTTTGTTAGGATAATGACTGCTTTATCTGGCAAATACTCATACATGTCAGTAAAATATTCAGTGTGTACTCACCTGACTCTCATCTGATGGAATCTTGTTAGAAGAGGAAAGTAAGTATGTTATGGTCATAGTAGTGGCCAAAAACTTTCGCTCTTGGGAACTTGACCTCATCACCCAAGTTTCTTCTAGCAAGACATTTATAAGTTGACGTTAGCTGACTGACCTGGAAAGTGACTGACTACAGAGAAAAGTGCATGGGACAAGAATACGGTCCAGCTTTTCCTGGTGATAAGGTGACACTATGATAGGGTAGAGTGCTTAAGAGCATGGCTTGTGGTTTCAGACATACATGAGGGTAAAGACTAGCTCCCAACTCTAAGAATATTTATGACTCTCACTAAGCAAGCTTCAGTGTTTCATGTTGGAACAGTGACATGATATAATGCAGCCTTCAAGGCTAAGGATTCATCACAGCACCTTTATCACATCATTGGAGATTGACTAATATTTGATCTCTAGTTTCCACTCCTAATGGAACCCAGCGCTCCTATATTGCAACAAATATGTGGTCCTATTTTAATCTACCCACATGATTTTATAAGAAATAATGCAATGTCTTAACTGAATAATCAAGGAGAAAAAGAAGAAAAGCAGCAAAGTACTGTGCATATAAATACAGTTAGGGTCTTCTCTTCAGGTACGTGAAATGCTGAGCTGCATGCTTTATGCTAGATATTCCAGCCACAGGTATAGACTGTGAGGACCTTGGCCACTGTGACATAAGACCAAGCAAATTCAGGGGAAGTTCTTATTCTAGGTACCAGTATCCTTAAGTGGACAAAGCCACTTTGTTTTTTTAAAACTGAGTATATATTCAACCTCCACCAAGAAAAGTCCTGATGTTTATATAGTTATGGGGTTTAGAATCTAGATTCAAATAATTATAATTATTGGCCTATTTTCTAATGTTTACCGATGTCCAGTGAGCTGCACAGTCATGGAGAAGCATCATCACTGTCCACTCTTGTATGTATCTCCATTCCAGTCATTGTTATAATCAAAGCACATGATCATGAATTTGACTTCAGTGCTCCCTGAGAGTGGTTCACATCATGACCAGAATGGTTGTTAGGCCATCAGCAAAAAGTACCAAAGCTCTGTGAAACAGTCATCACCCAGCCCCTTTTTGCATGGTGATAACTACACTTAGAATTACCACTCACTGTTATAATTGAGCCCAGTGGAGGCATCTGTAATGGAAGGTAGAAGGTATGGAAACAACAAATGGGTAGTACTACGTAGGGGAGAGCTTTCATCCAGGAACCCAATCTAGTCACGAGGATGCCAAGAGTTAAGTTCAAATGCCTGAAGAGGAAAATCAGTAGTTACGCCCAGGGCTTTTGAGTTATGACTCGTCATGTGTGTTTCCAAAGAATCTTCTACTACATGGTTTCCTTGTTAAGAGTTCTGTTACTACTGTATCATCAGTTCTAACACAGGGTGGCCTTGGACTGTAATTCCCTCTAACGTTTTCAGTTGTAATGTTTCTTTTGGGAAAAGGATAACTTTTTTTATTGTGGGAAAAGACAGTGTGGTATTCTAATTAATTTCATGGACACATAGGACTCAGAATCTGCCAGGTCTTGCATTGAGGACATGGAGACAGGTTAAGTTAGAGCAGTAAGGAAATGCAAAGCCCATATGTCTTGTTCTAGAATTTCACTGGCTCCAGTAGAGTCTGCCTTCATTCCATTCTCGGGGCTGGCATTTGACAATCCCAGTGACATGTGTGAATTCTTAGTAGGCGGCCACCATGTTTTCTTACCTAATGACTCAATCCACTGACACTTAAGTAGGTCACCACTTTGGATGCTTCTTCTTTCTTCAAAACCCTACGTCAAGCACCACTGCACTCTAAAGCTATTAAAAGTGCAGTAACTGAAGAGGCCTGGTCCAAAAACATCAATTTCACCTTCTAAGTTACATTGCAAATTATATAAATTGAGGATTTTCTACCCTAATTCTGAATGTTTAAGTCTCGGATAAAATTCAGTTGTTAAGATAATATCCCTAGAGGTCAATATACTTTATTCATTGCTGTACATACACAGGTTCCACAATAAAAAGGACAGGGAAGGAACAAGGTCCTTAACTCCACACCATGGGAGAACAATGGTTTGTGTTTTTTAACCAAAATATGACTGTTGAAATGTAAGTGTGGGATGGGCAACATAACAAAAAGATGAACTTTGTTCTTCATGGTCCTGATAGACTCTTGTGATGAAGTGGTCCTACCTAGAAACCCAGGGTTTCTAGTGACAAGGTTCTAAAGAAGTGAGAATGGTGGGTGCCAAATGCAAGCTAAGCCAAGCAGGGAGCTAAGTGGATCCATTTGGAACCAGTACTCAGTACAGGCTGCAGTCCATGAAGGCCACAGGTTCTTCACAAGCACATTCCTCGGAAAACACAGGAGTCAGTCACTGGGCACTGTGAGCTACACCAACAGGGCCCTTGTTAAAAACACTATTTGTCCCTCTGTTGTATGCATCTGCATCTGTTCTGTTTTCATCCGACCAACTCAAGGCTTAGATTGTTAACTTCAGGGCTGACATCAATTCACGCTAGGATATGCTAGGTGCGATGCAGTGTGTGTCCATAACAATCAAATTCTATACACTGAGTGCTTCCAAGGTACCAGGCATACTGCTAAGCCCCCATACATAGTCTGTCATTGAATTCTAGTAATAATACTGTCAGATATCTAATGTTAACCCATGTTACCAATGAAGACTCAAAGGTACAGAGAAGTTATGCAAAGTAATCAGATAGTACTGTATATGTAGCAAAAGGCTATTTGAACCCAGATATTCCTGAATTTTTCTCTGTGACCTCTCATTCAGCTTTTAATGTTTCCACCATTGAGGATATGGCTGGAATATTCTCTTACAAACCTCCCTACCTCCCTCCATTCCAGTCAGATATCTGTACTACATAGATACCTTTCATTTACCCTTAAATTCTCTCCCATGCCTTTCAAGGAAAGTACTTCCCTCTGTGTACTTCAGTTTTCTGTTATCTTTTTTCTCCCTCATATAATCTGGAGATTATCTCCATTTAGATGCAGTAGACACATTTGTTAGAGTTTACACATTTAATAGCCTATAGCCACACAATGAACCACAACAATGACCAATTGGACAAGATAGCCTCAATGGTGTATTAGTGTCTTAGTTGGGATTTCTATTACTAGGATAAAACACTATGACCAAAAGCAACCTGGGGAGGAAAGGGTTTATATCATTTTACAATGACACAACACAGCCCCTCATCGAAGTCATTGCAGGAACTCAGGGAAGAACCAGGAGGTGGGATTTGATGAAGAGGCCACAAAGAAGTGCTGCTTACTGGCTTGAACTCCACGACTTTCTTATACTAAGACTACCCTCCCATATCAATCACTAATCAAGAAAGTTTACCACAGCCTTGCCCCCAGGCTAATATAGTAGAGGCATTTTCTCAGTTGAGGTTCCCTCTTCCAAAATGACTCTAGCTTTAACTATCACATACTTACTGCTACCACATTGTGTGATCTCTCAGGGCAGAAGCAGGGTCTCATTCCCTTTAACTTCCTGTGAATCACACAGTGCTCATTCCTTCCTTCCTTCATTTTCATTGACCAAAGAAAAGCTCCTACTAAGTGCCAGGCAGCATGCTGTAAGATAAAGGAAGTAAGTCTTATGCTCACACAGGCACTTTTAAACACAGACACTATTAAATTTCTGTGAATTTGCAAGGGGCAGAATGTGAGACCTGAGAAGGACCTGAGCTCACACTGTGGAGCATTCTAACTTGCTATGGTTTGAACATGCTCATCAACATTTTCTATGTTGGAAGCTTGGTCCCACTGTAGTGATGTCCCTTCACCGAGGAATCTATAAGGAGATGTACCCAATAGTATAGCACTAAGTCACTGAGGATGCTACTCATGGGAGATCCTGATTAGTTCTCTGCAGAGAGTAGTTACAAAGGAACATGCCTGTGTTCTTCCCTTGATTCTAGCTTGCTATGTAAGCTTGCTCTCTTCCAGATGAAGGTACCATAATACTTTCTGCCTGTAGATGATATAGTGAGAAGGTCTTCACTACAGGTAATCACTTTCTGATGCCATGGTCAATACTGAGCTAAATAATCTTTACTTTATGAATTGCTCAGCTATGGGTATTTTGTTATATTAAACAGAAAACATAGTTATGTGATGAATCAGGTAAGTTTTTTTTCCTGCTGTCCTTATCAGACCACAAGTTTCTTCACAGCAGTTACCTAGGTTTAGTCACTCATATGGCACTGTAATTTAAAAGATTGGTTGTAAGGATGCTGCAAATAGAAACTGGGCTATGAATGTATGATTGACAGAAGTGATGAATGTGTGGGTGGATGGCATGAACTAATGGTACATGTTTGCAATTATATCTTACAATATGTTGAAAATTATCTAAATGATTGCCTCAATCAAACCTTAACAGGCTTTTATGTTCTTAAATTTAATTGCCTGAGAGCCTTTGATGGGCATTACAGTCTCTTTTTCCATACACGAACACCACAATTTCAGAGAGTTTAAAGGGAGTCAAATATAATCAAAAGTTGATAGAAAAAAAGATTGTAACTTCTGATCTTTGAAGTGGAAAAAAAATCAAGAAAAGTGGAGAATTTCAGGAAATTTATTCGCTGGATAATTTTTGATAAAATTTGGATTACTGAGGAAAAGGGTCATCTGTTTCAGCCTAAAACCCCCCCCTTCTTATCCACACCCCCTCTCGGGAGCAGCCATAGGTGCAGGGCTGTGTGACACTGATATGCTGCCCTTTCAGCTATACTCTGAAGACGTGAAATAAACACCTCTAACCTCACCGCACCTACACACACACTAACACTTCTACCTTCCCTACAGTGCCTCCTCAAACACAGCTTACGCTTGAAAGCAGAACTAATAAGACCCAGAGCCAACTGCAGTCTGTTAGGAGGCCTTATACAGAAATTCTTTTAGAAATGTGCCTCCAGGCAACACAAGGCAGACCTCCATAGAGTAAAGAAGTACACTGGAGTTGACCTTGGTGGCTGCTCAATCCTGACAGAGCCCAGCTTCACTCCCACAGGGCGTTCCTAAACCAAAGTCACAGGACCCTGAAGTGCCTCAGGACAATCACACATTTCAAACCACACACTCTTAGCTGATTAATTAAAAACAACAGTAAATGATTCACAGTAAGTAGAAGGTTTCAAAAACAACAAACGCCGAGTTTCAGTTTGCCAGAGACTATCCCCCAACAGCCCTAAGCACTGGGTGACTGATTAATTTTACATTTGAAGCACACTTTTCCTCCCCACACTCCTCATGAATATGCAACACCCCTTCTACCTTCCTCCCTATCTTAAACTAAGTACCACCTGCCCTTGGCTTTTGGAAACATTACAGGAGCAATAATCAGTGCTACAGTCTATTTATTATGACTAAACAGTGTCTGAAGCTCTAGATCCCCATAAATGAAACCAGGTGAGCCCACATGCTCACACTTGTTTTCAACATGTGGAGAACGTCAGACAGGAAAGTGTTTCTCTGGCATCTGACCAGCTGAAGGGTTTCCAAGCAGAAAGAAACACTTCTAAGGGCATGGGCTAGCAGTGCCCACCCGTTGAACTACAGCATGAAGCAGCATGTGGTCACTAGGCAGCTTTCTTCTGACCCAGCACCCTTTGAGAACATTCAGAAATATGTTCTTGAGCATCAATTACTCCCTGATAAATACAGTTGTATTTTCTCAGCTGCTTACAACCATATAGAGCAATGTGTTATGAAAAGAAGGCATTGATAAGTTATGCAAATAAAACTTTAAAGCAGTATTCCACTTATATGATGACACTGAATGCCAACATACCATTCTTTATAAGGCACAGTAGGAGCTGAGGAGATGGGGCAGTGGATCAAATGCTTACTGTGCAGAGGTGAATAACCAAGTTCAGAGCCCTAGCACTCAGGTAAACACCCGGTAGCCGTATCAGCCATAAGCAATCTGGAGATTCAGGAGGCATAGACAGGAGACTCCCAGAGCAAGGTGGCTATCTAGACTAACAAGAATTGGAGCTCAGTATTCAGTGAGAGACCCTGCCTCAATAAATAAAACAAACAATTAAAAGACACTCCACATCAAATTTGGGCTTCCATGCACAGGTATACATACATACAGGTACACAGCACAAACATGCACATGCAAAAAAAAAAAAAATAAGTACAGATAAAAGTAGGAGGACCTATTAGGTGGGAGTGGTGTCATCTGTGTTATATGGACACTCAACCTGTATGCTTTCTTACTTAACATCCAGCAAACACTACATTTTCCCGCTTTCTTTACATTTAAGTTTAAGTCCATGTGATTGTGATCTAGCCAATAGAATGTGGGTTGAGGTGATAGAAGTCACCTCTCATTTGTCAATCACTCCCTTGGACAACCTCCAGTTTCAACGCTTCTTATGTTTCTGGCAATTCTGCTGACCATGTGCTACTCATTACCAACAAAGCTAGATTCCCAAATGCATCAATGTCACAGTGAACTATGTAGCTCTGTGCCCTCGCCTGACTTCTGAGCATTCCAGCCTGTGATAGAACCAATCAGCAAAGCTTCGCAGTAGGTGCTTGCGTGTTTTGGGGTGGTGCTGGTTACAACAGCATCCTCTGACTGGTACAGACAGAGCTACATCACTCAGGCAACTGACTGACATGCTAGTCTAGGTAATACAGTCTGAGGGAACGAGCCAGGCAATTCTTACCAGCTGATAAAATTAATCCTGCCTAGAGAGTAACAACAATGCTCCATTCTTCAAATAAAAAAATATCACCTTACCTAATGTTTACACTCTAGATGTTCCTTTTTCTTAGCTAAGACAAAGGAAAATGTAAGACCAACATAAAAAGCATCAAAACCAACATTAACCCACTTTCCTGTAGAGTTTAATTCTAATCATTAGATAAATGATTATATTTAGTGCAGATTTTAGACACTTACTGGTCACAAAGCTAATAGTTTTATTGCAGAAAGTAGAAAAAATAAAATAGGAATTAAAAAAGTAAAAGTACCCATTTTCACAATTGTATATTAACTATGATTTATAGTTTTATATAAAACATTCTGGTCTTATTGTGAGTATATACAGACAAGTATCTAATTATATAATATTTATCTGTCCTTTGATACTTCCGATTTTGTCAAGAACATTTCCAACAGACTGTTTCTTCTCCAATGCCACCTTCCTAGCTGCACACAGATTTGTGTTTCTTTGCCTATAAGCCATCCATCGACAAAAGCCTAGCTTGAATCAGATTTTGTTGTTGCCATAAGAAGTAATATTATGTTGTGAAAACTTACAGAAATATATTTGCTAGCCTGTCATTATCCATTATGGATGAATCTGGGCACTGAAGTTAGTGAAATGGACGCTAAGTCTTTTTGTAACATGTTTAATTCAAATTGCTATATCATACCGTATCTCTATTAGGTTGACAAGTCCTATACAAAACCTCTGTGTTTCCTAACACACATGTTCTTAAACGCAATACATATTAATTAACATATTTTAATAATTTAAATTTTCCTACATGACTTTTTTTTTTAAAGATTTTGTTTGCTTGTTTTTTGTTTATTTTCTTGCTTGCTTGTCTTTTGCATGTATGGGTGATGGGAAAACATACATGTGAGTGCAGTTGCCAACAGATATCAACTAGGAGAGCTGAAATGGAATTCCAAGTGGTTGTGAGCTTCCTGGTATGGGTAGTGGGAACTGAACTTGGGTCCTTTGTGAAAGCAACACAGACTCTTAACCTCTGAACCATCTCTCCAGGCTTCTACATGGATGGTTCGTGAAAGATACGGATATGCTACTGTCACTTTATAATTCACATTCCGAGCAAATATGTATACCATGGGTCAGCTTTGAAGCACTGTCTCCACTTCAATGTAAGTTTCAAAGTCCACATGTAGAAAGAGAACATAACTAAGGCAACTATTCTTCATGGAATTATTGTGAGCATTTACCAAGATAATACAGAGGTCATTAGCACACTGTCACAAGATCTCATTAGCAACCAGTAGAATTTAGTAAAATTACACCGATACACTTCTGAATCAGTTCCTGAAATCTGTACATTTTGACTAATGTCATTGTCCTGAGTTGAAACTAGCTCCTACTGAATCTATATCCTGTCTTCAGCAAATATTTATTGAGCCCAACTCATCAATACATTTATTATACAAAATCAAACCTACCTCCTTTACTTCACAAAGTCATGAATATAAATGTCTTTGTATCCCATATTCAGTGATATCATCATCTCATTTTCCCTTTTGTGACTTAATTGCTAGTTGTGATCCACAATTGTTCATACATTTAATAGCACACAGTCCTTCAAGACTTTAACTCAGTCAGGGAGCCATTGTTCCCACCCACCCCCCAAAAAATCCCATTATATGCTTCAAGAACTGAATATGTGATATGTGTCCTTGAGGTATGCCAGTATTTATTTATTTTATTTTTCAGGAAAAAATACAGTTTTCTGCAGTTATACTCATGAAAACATGCTGACATTTGTACTTGAGTAGGAAAGAGATGCTGTGAAAACAATTATGAAGTCAACAAAATGTCTTTTGGATGTTAAACTGTCAAAGTTTGAATTGATAGAGAGTACAGTGAGACATACTCCCTCAGCAAAGTCACCAGAATGGAATGCAACTTAGTTATCAATAAACATTTAAAAAGTCAGAATTGTAATTTCATCTAAAGTAAGATGTCAAGGAGCACTATCCAGAACAGCGAAAGTGCTATACATCTGCCTATGCATCGTATTAGTGGTGGTGGTGGTGGTTAAGTTTTTTAATGGGCACACATTAAATATACATACTGATGAGTTATAAAGTGATAATTCTATATAATCTGTAATGTATAAGGATTAGATGACAATAATCAGCATGTCTCAGTCTCAAACATGTATTGTTTCTGAAATCTTCTTTTGGAGATATTTGGGACATAGTAGATCCTTGGAAACTACAGTCACCCTACTGTACTACAGAGCTTTTTACTCATCAAGAACCCTCTTTCTATTCCCCAAATCTTCCTAACCTTGAGTAATCATGATGTTAGTTGTACCTATAATAGACTCACACCCTTGGCATTAATATACAAATAAGAATAACCAGTATTTATTTTATTCTTCCAGGCTTATTTCTCCCAGCATAATCTTCTCTAGGAACATTTGTGTTGTTACAAATGACAGGAGTTTCATTGTTTTTATGGTTGAGTAACATTATATTATGTATACATACCACATTTTCTTTAGTCATTCACTCATCAATTGACACAACTATTACAAGCGGTGCTCCAATGAGCATGGAAGAACATATAGATCTTTAATACACTTATTTTCTTTCCTTTGGAATACACCAAACAGTATGGCTGCTGGATACAAATGTTTCTGTATTTAGATTTTGGAGGAATAACTATACTGCTTCCCATAATGGCTACATTAGTTTATATTCCCAGCATGTATAGAATGCCCCCCCTTTCCATATGATCACTTGAATTTGCTATTTTTGTTTTTGATGATAACCATCTTCTGTGGATATCGCTCTATATAAATAAAACACTGATTGGCCAGTAGCCAGACAGGAAGTAGAGGCAGGACTAACAGAGAGGAGAGAAGAAAAGGAGAGGAAAGCAGGGAGAGGAGACACCAGCTGCCCTTCAGGGAACATCATGTAGAAGCAACAGGTAAAGCCATGGAACACGTGGCAACATATAGATTAACAGAAATGGGCTGAGTATAAGAGTAAGAGCTAGACAATGGTAGGCCTGAGCTAATGGCCAAGCAGTTTAAATAATGAGTCAGTGTGTTTATTGTATAAGTGGGCTCTGGTACTGGCGGGGCTTGGCGTGAGCTGGGAAGAAATTCTCCAGCTACAACCATCCTAAGAAGGTAACATAATTTGTAATTGAAATTTTGATTTGTATTTTCATGATGAGCAGTGATGGTGAGCATTTTTTTAACCTATTTGTATGTCTTCATATGAGAAATGTCTATTCAGGTCCTTTGGATTATTTGAGATCTACCTATCTTTCTTCCTATTTTACTGGTTTTGAATTTCTTATACATTCTGAACAGTAGTCATTTGCCAGGTGAATAACTGAAAAGTACTGTACATTCTCTGGGCTTTCTCTCTGCTTTTGTGTTATGTCCATTGCTATGAAGTAGCTTTTAGTTTTGCCTAATCATCTTGGTTTATTTTCGTAATCTGTCCTAATCCCTCGGACCTTTGCTACCCAAGGGCTGGGATTACAGGCAGGTGGTACTCTGCCTTGTTATATAGTGTGGGCACCAAATGAGGGCCTCCTCCAGAAATTCGTTGAGTACAGCAATTCTATTTCTAATTGCTTCTCTACCTTAAAAGCATCAGCATAATGGTACCAGTGAAATGTAAATCCTTTGTACTCATATTAATAAGAATAATGAGGTGGCACATGCCTTTAATCCCAACACTCAGGAGATAGAGTCAGGTGGATCTCTGTGAGTTCGAGGCCAGCCTGGTCTACTCAGAGAGAGCCAGGACAGGCACCAAAACTACACAGAGAAACCCTATCTTGAAAAAGCCAAGGAGAAAAAAAAATAGAATATTGAGGACTGACCATCATGAAAGATATTTTTTGCATTTACATTTTGCCATAAGAATTTAATATGTATATTGGAGATTGAAGCCATTGAATTTGGGGACCATATTTAATTTAGGTCTTTAATAAAAAAAAATCAAATTGCAGTTGTGGAGTATCTAACTAGAAATCCTGAATGTGGTTTATTGAGTGGCAACCTACTGCCACTGTGGCCAGGTGTAGCACGATTCTTAGAAGGTCTTATTAATAAAAACAAACCTGGAACCAGGTATTGGGGTGAACGCTGAAAGATCAGAGAAGCAGAACAAGCCACAGCTACCTTACCTCGCCAATTCCTTAGCTGATCCTGATTCCTCAAACTGGAAACCTCTGTGTCCTAATCTAAATGGGTCTCAGCTGAACTGCTGCTCAAAAGCCTAAAAGCTTAACCAGCTTTTAGTTCCTGGTTTTCATGGCTTATATACCTTTCTGCTTCCTGCCATCACTTCCTGGGATTAAAGGCACGTGTCACCATGCATGGCTGTTTCCAGTGTGGCTTTGAACTCACAGAGATCCAGACAGATTTCTGCCTTCAGAATGCTAGGATTAAAGGCGTTTGTGCCACCATTTTCTGGCCTCTATTTCTAGTGGCTGTTCTGTTCTCTGACCGCAGATAAGTTTATTAGGGTGCACAATATTTTGGGGAACACAGTATCACCATAGCCAGGATTTGCTGTGCGGTCCAATTTGTTGAGTTTGGATCATGAACTCTTTTCCAGCATTCAAGATACTGGTTTCCTTCGCTAATCCCTCACCAGAAAGAGTATCCTGGACTAAAGAAATAAAAAGTCTTGCCTTTGGAGCTGCAGCCTCAGAACAAGAAGGTCTCTCAGCACACACATGAGCACTATGTAGGGTAAATCACAGAAGACCTAATATTTAACTGGGGAGGATTCTTTTCCATCTATAAAAGAAATATTTTCAGAAACATTGTCTGAAACAGAAACTAAGGTCCAGGAAATTTTGCTTTGAAATATCCAAGTAAAATTTAAAAAATATAAAGAAAAAAAAACTCTTGATTTTTATGATATAACTGTATTTCATAGCTCTTATTAAATTACAGTCCAATGAAAGCCTTGGCATCAATACCCAATTGCAGCTGAGGTATCAAAAGCGGGGGGGGGGGCAATGGGGGGATTTAGATGAGTCAGATAAGACAGCAGGAAAGTGAGAAATAAAAATCTGCCATATGTCTTCCTGTTGCTGGAGGGCTTCTCTCCAGGTTCCACGAAGCCCCGCAGTCCCACAATCCACATATAAAATAACCACTCAGATGCTTATATTACTATAAACTGTATGGCTATGGCAGGCTTCTTGCTAACTATTCTTATATCTTAAATTAACCCATTTCTATAAAGCTATACCTTGCCACGTCGCTTGTGGCTTACCGGCGTCTTTACATGTTGCTTGTCCTGGCGATGGCTGCAGTGTCTTTCACCTTCTTCCTGTTTCCCCAATTCTCCTCTCTTTGTCCCGCCTATACTTCCTGTCTGGTCACTGGCCATCAATGTTTTATTTATATAGAGCAATATCCATAGCATCTTCCCGAGTTCAATTCCAGACTAACTTGTTACATTAAAAATAATCTGTAAATGTCCTTTAACCACAGAATTTTGAAGATGAAAAGTATCTTCAGAGATTGTTTCAGTCATCATTTTATAAGCAAAGTGAAGCACAGTGAAGTTAGAGGACATGTTCAAGACTAACTAGAGAAATGGACAATCTTAGACATCCTAATGCAGTATTCTCCCTCTACAAAATCGTGCTTAAAAACATTAACACCACTGAAGTAAAAACAATCAAAACACAAGACATCATAAAAATACAAGGGTGATGTACTTTACCAACACAGACTGACTTCCTCCTTTGAGTGAACCTATCAGATAAGCATCAGGAATGAAAATATTAAGGAGGTAAAGTTATGGTAATGAAGAGAATCATCAAATCAAAGGATGATAAGATCAGGGAATCAACTGTTGATACAACTCAAAATTCTCAAAAGAGCCTGCGTTGAGTGGACATTCCACACAGCAAAGGAGAAGGGTAAAGTGCTTCTTTGTGCTCTGTGATAACGACAATCACTAGATAAAACTCTTCTAGAGGCACAGCCTCCTTGGATTGCATCTTTTTTTTTTTTTTTTTTTTTTTTTTTCAGAGCTGAGGACCAAACCCAGGACCTTGTACTTGCTAGCCAAGCACTCTACCACTGAGCTAAATTCCCAAACCCCTTGGATTGCATCTTAATGGGTTAACAGAAGTTAGTTTGGGATTTAAAAAAAAAGAAGAAGCCCTGAAGAAGTGAATATAGTGTGGTCAATTAGCTGGATGGTATGTGGAGAAGTGCTCAGTGAAATAGTATGACTAACATGCATTGTATGACGGAAGGAACTGGTAGAAAGGGAAATTCAGTAATTAAGCATTAACTTTATATGGCAGGCAAATGAATTACAGCTTTATCATACAGCCCATCACTTCGGAAAAGGTGTGCCATGCAATAGGAATAGAAAGAAGTCCTTCAGTTGGCTTTCTCCTTTGTTTTTTAAAGGATTCTGTATTCATATTTGTTAAGAAATGTTACATGTGACCAAAACACCAGTTACAACTATTACAATTATATTCATAGCTGCTGATATCCTGTAAAAAAAAAAAAAAAAAAAAAAAAAACACTTAGTTTTTTCCTGGAAATGAGACAAAGAATTATTTTAAACAATATTTAAATGCTAAGAAAACGTCAAGTGGAACACAGTATTAGGAGGCGAACACATCGAAGGCTTTCTGAGAAGCATTCAGTCTATTCAGTCTGACTTGCCTACAAAACCCCAGAGCAGTGGCAACCAAGGAGACAAACAAGGCGCATGTGGATCAGTTTAACTCCAGATGGAGAGAGGAGATCCAGAAACTAGGGAATGTAATTTGGAGATGATTAACAATATAGAGAATTTGATTTAGCTCATGTGCTTTTGAGTTCTCACTCATGAGAAGCTACCACTAGACTCCACCACAGTGGCCAAGTTCTATCACCAAGAAGGAATGAAAAATAACCAAGGACTGAAACAGTCACATGGTCTTTCTACTTGGTGCAAAAAGAAGTCTAATCCAAGCCAACAGTGAGTACTCATGTAATAAGAGAAAGATTTCTATTCACAGTAATCAGAATGCATTCAGAATATTTAAAATGGAGCCCTTTAGTCCATCTACTGAGTTCCCATAGAAACACTCTAGGCTGCATGGTAGCAGGTGTTTGATTCAACAAATGCATCATCAGTAGTGAGGTCAGGGGTCTTCAGAAACAAGGGGAGTAGTAGATAGTGCATAGCAAAAACATGCAGGGTATAGTTTCATGTTGCTTGACACCCTAAAAATGGATAGTCAGAACAAAACCACACCCAACATTTCAAATCTCGGAATAAAATCATCTGATGACTTCTACAAACTTGAAAAGGCAAACAGAAGCAATTAAACAGACTTCCCAGGCCTCCGCAAAGACAAAACTTTAAAGTAAAAAAAAAAAAAAAGAACTGAAAAATGGAGATGACACAATATTTTTTTGATGATTCCCAGATGATAAGCGGTATTCTGTCCATTGCTAATTAAAGATAATTCCCCATCTAGGAAAATCATTTTGCAACATTTGGAGCCGATATACAAGAAATCTGACTCTGGCAGCTCATCTATAGCTAAAGCACTCCCAATTAACATAATAAAATAAAAACATTGTGAAGGTAAACCCCACATTGACTCAGTTTCCTTTCTAGGGATTTAATCTATGACTTCATTCTCAGCACTGCAGCTGATGCATTATTCATCTGACTGCCGATCTCCCTTGTGTTCAAAACGAATCGTGACAGACCAGCTTGTTGCAATTGAAGAAGGTAAAGGAGAAATTCTATACTATCAGGTTTCCTGGTGTAGGAGGCTGACCACTGTGGTGTATGGAGCACTCTGTATTCCAGGGGTCTTTCTATAGGTTAGTCCTGGAATCTTAAAGCTCTACGTGGAAAAAAAATTCAAGAAATTTAACTTTTTTGTTAACATAAGGCAACAGTAAAACCTCAAACAGATGACAACATATCAGAACCACCTGAGATAATTATCAGTTACATTTTTGTGGTTGGGAGATATTGTGCTGAATGCTAACACAATGGTAAGGGTGGATTGGTTGTGTTATAGCTTTGAAATGAAACAATCAGCCACCACCCCCCTCTATGGTTAAAACCAAAAACTTCTAACATAAACAGTGAAATTCCAAAGCTTGAGAGTTATGATAATGAACTTTGTGGATTGGAACTCTTCCCACAAGTAAGAGGGTAGTTCGAATTGTGAGTATGATTTATGAACAGAAACCATATACGAAACTGGATTGGATTAGCTATATATAATTCAACCATATTGAAAACATTGTTTTGCAAAGTAGTGATTGCTGTCAGTGCCTTTGTTTAATGGTCCTGATTTCCTTGCAACATCCTTTTGAAGGTTATTATTTAAAATTTTCTCTTACAGTATTATTTTGATCATAGTCTTTTCCCTCCAACTCCTCTTACATCTCCCCACCTCCCGATCCGCCCAACTTCATGTTCTTTCTCTTTCTTTCAGGACATGAAGTCCAACCCCTAACCAAGAAGCTATTTACAACTGATACCTGCTACAAAAGGGGAAATTCCTTTTCATTAATGGAGTGTACTGGATTTGCAAACCACATTCTAGGGCAGGCACCATGCCAAGGAGTGTTGGCTAAAACAAAATGGTATCCTTTTTTTTGTGGGTTTTTTTTTTATTTTGTTTTGGTACTTTTTGTCTTATTAACCCTTTTTCTTCTTCCCTTCTTCCTTCCTTCCTTCCTTCCTTCCTTCCTTCCTTCCTTCCTTCCTTCCTTCCTTTCTTTCTTTCTTTCCTTCTTTGTGTAGTTTTATTTTGTCTGTCTGTCCTTGTAACACCTTTGACCAGTCACTAACAGTGAGGACTGTTCATTCTGTTTTTGAAAAGGTCAGAAAAACTCATTATATACCTATTTGTTTCTACAAGGTGAAAGCTAATATCCAACAATATACCTGTATCTGTTATATCAATAATCTAAATAAAGTTCTCAGTTATGTATGTGCATGTATACATATGTATATATATACATATATAAACATACAAAACATTTGTTGCTGATGCCTGAACCCAGAACCTCATGCCTACAGGAAGATGGTCTGCAATTGAGCTGTCACCTGAGCAGACACTATAAAGTCTGTCTGACAATGGTAGCATCGACGATGAGGTCATTAAGTGAGCTCAGAAAGGCGATAGAGTACAGCTGGCCTTACCCTCATCTGAATGTCACTTTCACACTTTAAAGTCGAGTAAATGGTAGACAGTTCAGTGTCTACTGCCACGTCCTAAACAGTAGAGTTGCTTTTGAAGAGATTAACAGGACTCTAAAGTCTAGATTTAGTTTTTCCCGATAGAATACTATGACATAATTCAACTGATTTCCTCAGCATTACGGGTTTATCCCCAGGTGCATATTCTTAATTGCAAGAGAATCTGCTAAGGGAAGCATTTGCTCTGTCCAGTTCCAGTCCAGTGTGCTGCCATTGCCCACGTGTTTGGATTCTATCCTTTTCTCTTTTTCCCCCCTTGGAATTAACTTCGTGGATTTAAAACAGTTATGTAGCACGAATCTTAAATGGTCTTATTAGTTAAAAAAAAAAAAAAAAAAAAAAACTCAGGAGTCAGATATTGGGGTGAATGCTGAAAGATCAGAGAAGCAGAACAAGCCACAGCCAACAGCCAACCTCGCCTCACCAATTCCTCAGCTGATCCTGATTCCTCAAACTGGAAACCTCTGTGTCCTCATTTGAATGGATCTCAGCTGAACTGCTGCTAAAAGCCTAAAAGTTTAACAAACAAAAAAGCCTCTAGTTCCTGGTCCTCATGCCTTATATAACTTTCTGCTTTCAGCCATCATTTTCTGGGATTAAAGGCTGTGTCACCATGCCTGGCTGTTTCCAGTATAGCTTTGAACTCACAGAGACCCGGATGAATCTCTGCCTCCTGAATGCTAGGATTAAAGGCGTGTGCTACCACTGCCTGAACCTATGTTTAATATAGTGGCTGTTCGGTTCTTTGACCCCCAGATAAGTTTATTGGGGTGCACAATATATCAACCACACAACTAAAACAGCTAAAATATGTTAATTGAATATAAAAAGGATAATAAGAATGAAGACATATAAATTGATGGGCAGTTAACCTTAGGGATTATATTTGAAGTAAAATAATTTGGTATAACCAAGAGCACAAAACTCATTTTCTTCTGTAGCTCATATACTGTGAAGGAAGCCAAAATTTATTTAAGGGCCAGTAACCATTAGAATCAGCACACAATCTAATCCCACAACTATCTCAAAGAACAGAATCCATTTAGAAAACAACACTAACTTCAGATGTGTTCCTGTGCTTTATGACCAATGTTTAACAACAGTGCATGTACTAAGATCCCTGTCTAATTCTCAACTCTGCTGTCTAAGGGATCAATAGATGTGTTATCCTGAAAATATCACATGCCATCAGTGTGGATGGGTTTACAATCAGCTACATAGTCACATGTTCTTTGTCCACAGAGTCAACCAACCATGGATGAAAAAAATCCTTACTGAAAGAAATCATCATAGTTTATCTACAACCCCAGATATTCATAAGGCAGAGGCAGGAGAATGTCAAATTCAAGGTCTGTGTGGGCTCCATCGTGAGTTGAAGGCCAGTTTGTTATATTTAGAGTAACCCTGCCCCAAACTAAACCAAAATCCAAAAGAAAAGAAAATGCAGAGTGGTCATCATTGAAGCCATGTACACACCACCAACAAATATGTACGTGTGTGTGTGTGTATACATTTGTCCACATACATACATAAATACATACATATATATAGTTAATAATCAAAGAGAAAAGGTCATCAACTTGAAATGGGGTGGCACATGAGAGTGGTTTAAGGGAGGAGAAGGACTGGAGGAAGTAAAGAGAGGAAATGATGTAATTCTATTTCAATCAAAAATATTTAGGAGATTAAGTATTTTTAATTAGAAAGCAAGTAAGGAAAGGGAGGGAGAGAGGGAGGGAAGCAGAGGACAAAGGAAGGAAGGAAGGAAGGAAGGAAGGAAGGAAGGAAGGAAGGAAGGAAGAAGGAGGGAGGGAGGGAGGGAGGGAGAGAAGGAAGGAAGGAAGGAAGGAAGGAAGGAAGGAAGGAAGGAAGGAAGGAAGGAGGGAAGGAAGGAAGTTTGCTGTGTTGAACATGCACAAATTTTCTTTTATAAAAAATAAGGCATAAAACATTTACATGGCATATATATTTCACATTATAAGTAATTTATAGATAATTAACAGTACTTGAAGTTGTAAAGGCTCTGTCGTTTCACATAAGGAACATCAATGTTGTTGGATTTTGGGGTATCCTTGGGTGTCCTGGATGGATGCCCAGTTATGGTTCCAGTATGAAATATCTCTACCAACTCAGGTGTTAAAGTTTAGGTTCTTAGATGTTGGCACTGTTTTTGGAGTTGGTAGAAACTTAAAGAGGCTGGAAATTGTTGGAAGAAAGAAATTCCTGGTTAGCATTCTACAATGCTCCACCTGACTCCTGGTTCTCCCACTCTGTTTCCTACCTACCAGGAGGGAAGAACTCATCTGCCCCAAGATGCTCTTGCCAGGGTGCTCTGCCTAAGCAAGCATGAGCTGAACTTTCCAAAATATAAGTCAAAGTAAATGATTCTCACCTTTAAGTTGTCCTCTCGGGTACTGTGATAATAGTAATGATATAAGTACACAAATACACAAAGGAGATAAGAGATAAGTCTTTCAGTGTGATTATTTATAAGGTTTTTTTTTTTTTTTTTTTCCTAACCTCAACTGCCTTTCAGCATTTCCCTTAAATCATACTTCCAATCTCCGGGAAGATGTGGAATCCCCATCAGATGAGGCCATCAAAAACATTTTGCAAGAGATATAAAATAAGAGAGGTGGATGATAGACAAGAATTAAATTTAGAAAAATAAATTAAAAATCTTGATTGACTTTAGAGCTTCATATTTTAAAAGACCTCATAGGTTGTTCTTTCCATCATGAAAAATTCCTATAAAACCAGAAATAGGTTTAGAAATGAAATGGAAACATTGTTAGCATATCTAATTTTAAACAGGAAGGAAAAGAGAGGCAATATTGGCCAACATGTTTCAGCCACAGAAAAACAAACATTGAGTACATTTTGAAGAGTTAGGGGTCTTCAAAATGATAATTCTTCCAAGCCCTTTAAAGACATTCATTGCTTAATTTCTGTAAGAAACTCATTTAAAGACATTCAACATCTCCAGTGTAGCTGCATTTTTATATGATCAAACCAATAAACATGAAGACCTGGGGGGGGGGGGAGTCTCAAGGCTTTCTCTTTCCTTAAAAGGGGGATAGAATACAAAGTAGAGGTTTCTCTTCCACATAATCCAGAGTGCAGACATGGCGTGAAGTGGGTGGGGCTGCTGTGTCACTAATTCTAAGAGGATGTTTAGAGTTACTGACTTAGCAGTAGACCTCTTCCCATCAAGGACAATATCACACCTTGCTCTAGACACCTCTTACTTTACATTCTCTTGCTAATGAGATGCTTCTTTAACCCCAAGAACGCAGAGGATTTTTCAAAAAGCTATGCATTTCCTTCTGGCCATAATCCCATCAATACACAATCAGATGTGCATTCATTCTGGGCCCAGAATCACAGCTGGACTTTCACAGTTTGGGATCAAACAAATCATTCTTTAAGTATTTTTCTTGCTGTTTCTATTCATCATTGGCCTTCTAATCTCCAAAATCTTTGTCTTTTTGAAACTGGTAGCTGTCATGGTACTTGACAATGAGGGTTTTAATAGTAATAAGGGCTCATTTGAAGGGGAATTAGTTCCATGTAAAACACATTAGAGTCAGAAAACATTAATTGGAAGACCCCATAAAATGAAGAATATTTGTTAATCCACACTGATATCTAGTTTCTAACAGATAACACCTACCTTCTTAATTTAACTAGTACTTCTTCTTTTTTTTTTAATCTTTAAGTATTTATGAATTCAACAAACATTTAACAGCACCTACCATCTGTCATATGCTCTGCTCTGCATTGACATCTTGGAAGGTAGAACCATGAAAACATGGAGTGTTATGCCCATGAAGCCCAGTAAGGAGATTGTCCAAACTGAATTTGTATAAAAAGATAAATAAAAAGAATGGCACATTGGAGTTCTTCTAATGGAGGACAGGATCAAAGGTAGAAACCTGGGCAACAGTTTTTGGAAAAGTACTCAAAGAAAAGACTCAAGAATGAAATTATATTGAAAATGGAATGACCATTTAATTAGTGTCAAATGAATTATCCAAAAGTAAAGGCACTTAGCTGCAGAGTTTTAGAGTGAATATAGAGAAGAGCAGGACTTTTGTGGACTCTTTCCACACCTGTTCTAGGATATGAGAACACATTGGCTATTGTCCAAATTGAACAAGGTACAACTAGGATGGACTGGAGCACAGAACACTCAGTTGCTGGACTCCAGGCCATTCTTTCTCATGAGCACCAAGAAGACCTAACAAATGGCACAAAAGAGTAACTAGAGGAGAAAGGTAAGCTACCCACAGCCCATGAAGCTCTAAATTGAAGTAAAGTCTGAAGGTCAGTTTGGGAATAGTTTATTCATCAAACTGACTCTGCTTTGTCAGAGGAAATAACAAACTGGAGTCCTGGGTTATGTGTATGTCTTCAGACAAGTGGGAAATCTTGGCTGTGCTGAAGGAAAAATTAGAGGAAGCAGTCAAGTGGCATAACATCAAGCAAGAATTCAAGAGTAGCAGCATGAATAGCACTCTCAGGTATATTCATCTGTTTACCTTTTTTTTGCAGTGTGGGGGATGCAGCCCAGCGCCTCACATATGCTATAGAAGTGCTTCACCACTGAACAACATCCCCAGGATGAGACTTTTAACTTTAAATATTCATCTTATTTTTAATTATGCATGTGTGTCTGTGTGTGGGTTTGTGTGCACCAGGCCAGGCTCCTAGAGCCAGGAGCATAAGATCCTCTGAGGCTGGAGTTGCATGTGGTTGTCAGCTGCCGACATGGGTGCTGGGAACTGACATCAGCTCCTTGGGAAGAGCAGCAAGTGGATTTACAATAGAAGACATGAAACAGGGAATATAAACCCTCATTCCTACTGCCAGTGACTAAATCAGAAACTGAGTTAGTTATTTTTATTTCCACATGAAATGCCTTGGCAAGGTTCAGATGGAAAGGTCTTGCTTTGGGCTCTAATGTAGACTGGTTTTCTGCTACAGCAGGTATCTCTGCATAATTAAAACTCATTATATGATCGATCTACTCGAGCAATAGTCTGCAAAACAACACCAGGCCTTTCCCTCACCCATGCTGAATTGTGCTCACTGGATACAGTCTCTATTAGGTTATGTTAGGTCCCCATGGCAGAGGAAAAACAAAACAGATCAGGCCAAGTGCCGTCTCTTAAAGCATCCACAGGAAGCACATGGCTCCACTCAGGACTACTCACTGGTGGAAGTGGTATGACAAACCCAACAGCAAACGAATGAAGATGGGCAACTCTCCCTGAAGAAAGCTCAACAGATGTTTGTGAACACTGGAGCAGTTTTCAACAGCATAGGTTCCTTTTAGGACAGCTACTTTCTTGCTTAGATGGACATTTCTCAAGAACATTTGCAATTTTCAGTTTGAATGGGGATTATGCAAAGAATAATAGAGGAAAGGTAGAAAGAAGGACTAGCATGCCTAAAGATTGCTCTCTAACACTCTGACATACAGAAGGACTGACAGACTGTCTAGCAACTTGAAGAAATTATAAGTCTCCCATCTTGGAATAGATAATTACTTGATTGGATCTGAAGTGAGAGAAATAAGATTCTCCATAGCACATCAAGCTACACATAGGAAATACTGCAAAAATAAAAGAGGTCTGTCTAGGCATGGTATTTCATGGCAGTAATACCAGGGTCTGGGAAGTGGGAGTCAAAGAATCAAGACTTCTGGATGACACTTGACTATATGGTATAAGGCCTGACTGTACTATATGAGAAATTGCCTCAAGAAGAAAGAGAGATAGAGAAGAAGGAAGAGGAGGATAGCAACTGTGATGGTGAAGGAGGAGGAGGAGGAGAAGAAGAAGAGAAAAAGAAGAAGCTGTAGCAAGAAAACAGGAGGAGAGGGCAGAGGAGAAGAAGGAAAGGAGAGAGAAAGGGAGGGCAATGGAAGGAAGGGAAGATGAGAAAAAGGAGAATGAGAGGAAAGGGGAGGAGAGGAGAGATGAAGAGAGGAGAGAAGAGACTGAGATGTTGAGGGAGCAGGTGTGTGTCAATCTATAGTCACAGATAAGTTGTCCTTACTTCACTGAAAAACTTACCTCTCACGCTCAGGTAAGGAACAAATTAAACTCAGTAAGACACACCTAAACACAAGACATGAAAGGAGCAGGGTTCCTGGTGGAAAAGGATGCCAGTGGGAGAAGTGTGGCGATGCGGGTGATGTAAAAGTGTAATGAGGGATAAAACAACTACAACTCAATAGATAAATGTATGAAACTATCAGATAAGAAAATTGGAAAAGGACAAATAAACTTAGAATCATTTAAAAATGACTATATCACACCCCAAGTTCTACCAAGCAAACTCTTAACTTAGAGTACAGAAAGTGTCTTAACATGCAATGCAGTGTCCACACATTCTTTAATATCCCAATTTGGCTGCCAGCAGTTGGTGTGATGGTAATAAGTGGAAAGTAATAATCATTCCATTAACAATGGTTTTGTTTGCTTTCTTATAATTTTTATGGAAGGCTGAAGAAGTAAGTTGGACGACTGCTTTTGTAAATCTTTGAAGAAACTTGACAGGTGTCTTTGGCCCACTCCAAGAGTTTATGCTCTGTAAATTCCGTAGAACCTGGATTTGATTCAAGGACTAATAGTGCTGATAATTATCCTGTTACTTTGAAAATAAAAACAGAAACTGGAAGAGTAAAAGGGGAAGGACTTACTCTACAGAGTGCATGGGGTGAGAAGAATAAGGTTATCTTTCTTTGTTAGTTTGGCCTCTAAGGATATTTTTGCTGATAAATATGAGGTTCATTCTTCAAAAGAGTCAGAACAGAGAAGAATCAAGTGGATTAGCCACTGTTGCACCTCATAAAGGGCAGGTTTTTTTTTTGTTTTTTTTTTTTAGTGAAATATGCTTAGGTGGACTGAATTCACTACTGTGAGTTTTTCCACAGTCATTTAGTTTAGAAGAGCAACTGGGCCAAATGTAAACGACTCTGAACTATCTAAGGTCAAGTTTTTGCTCTTTCCTTTCCACATCTACTATCTTCATAATGTAAGCACCATTAGTAATTCAGTATGTATCTTCAATAATATTAACGTTGCTTCTAAAAGTAAGCTTACACATACTCCATGGTCTTTTATCAAAGGAAAATATTATTTGTGGTCTTCATTTGTGTAAGAAATTGCAGGCAAATCTGCTTTAACAGTACTATAGAAATCTGGATTCTGGGAATAACTCTTACACCATTGTTCTCTGTATGAAAGTCCTCTGAGTCATTTCCAGATGTTTCACAAACAGCTTGGTATACATTTATATATGTCACGTATATTTCGATTTTTTTAATTATGTATACGAGTGTTTTGCCTGCATGTATGTTTGGGCACCACATGTGTGCCTGGTGCCCAAAGAGGTCAGAAGAGGGCATTGGGTCCCCAGTAACTGGAATAACTGGATAGACTGTTGTGAGCCACCATATAAGTGCTCGGAACTGAACCCAAGTCCTGTGTAAGAGCAACACCTTCCACTTAGCATCTGCTAACCCATCTCTCCAACTCTGATCACATATCTGAAATCCCTGAATTTTGTCTTTGGATAAACTCCTATGAGTGAAAATGAAGATGTATGAATATACACATTTTAATAACAAAAAGCATTACTGGGTCATAATTTCCCAAAGCTTTATATCCCCCATCAACATGGTGTCTACAAAAAGAAATACCTCCCCCATCAATGCCTGAGGCAAGTGGGAGATCTGGCCCAGAGCTCATAAGAGGGGAGAACTGCTCCTGTCCCCTACCAGCTGCAGGTTACCCTAAATTCCATGTTGCAATGTAGTTAACAATTTCAAAAGGTCTTAGTAATATAGCAAAGAAAATCATAAATTAAGACTTCCAAAGACATTGATAGAAATAAACAAGTAGATTATAAAAAATTTAAAAAGGTAAGAAAATTGCAGGTACAGGCCTCGGTTGTTGCTACCTGGCAGCATTCTCAGCTTTCCTTTGGTGGCATCTGGGAGTCTGTACATTCTGTGGAATTTTCATAGTGGTCATGAAGATGTTAGGTCATCTGCAGAGGATGGCAGTCAATTGATGTTCAAGAGGCTAATGGTGGCGCAGGATCATCTGCAACATCTAAACCTCTCCACATTAGCTTTGTACTTACAGCTCCTTTCCAAGAATTCTCATTTGCAATGGGATAAGAATAGTTCTTTTCTGACATTCTCATAAGGCCTCCAGTGGAGTCTCAGGATATTTTTAGTTTGAACAAATGTGACAGATAAAGCTTTCCATTTTATTGTTTTCCTAATTATCTAGGAGGCTGTGTTCTTTTTGTTTGCATTTTTCCTCCAGTACACTGCCCATTATACCATTTGCATATTTTCCTCTGGTTGTTTTGACCCTTTGTTATTTGGACTGTAATTATCCTCTCCCAGTCTATCATTTGTCATTCGACCTTTCAGGGGGTGACTCAGAATTCCTGGTTGCAAACACAATTTGCTCCTACCAGTTTAAACAGAAGTTAGATTCATGAGGAACACTCGATAAAAGGCCCAAGGAGAAACAAGGAGTTGATCTTTCAGGATGCAACATGGTTGTCAGCATCCATAGTAAGCTGATCCTCATTCCTGTGGATAGCCTACCTGCTCGCCTCAAGCTCTCCTTGCAAGTGTGAGACTCACTCCCACAGCTGGATGTCACTCATCATAATTGATACCACCAAGAATCTCTTTCTTTGCATCAGAGCTTAGAATAGTGTGCTCTAATGGAAAGACTGAAGCTCCAAGACCAGCTGCAGGAGGGACCAGGACAGCTCAGTTCTGTAATCATCCTTAGGAGGCAAGTTCCTCAAGCATAGGAGTGCATTTGAAAGTCACAGGCCAGGCAGCAAACTTTTGAACATCTACTACTATATAGAGACTTGTCTCACATATATTTCTAAATTTCATGGAATCAAGAATGCAAATTTTCTTTATATTTTTGTGGATTGGGTCATGATGCTAAAAAGAAAACACAATTATGATAATCATATAATATTCTCTTGCAGTATCTTTCAAGGCTGTTCGTGACTAATGCTTTAACAGTGAGATTTTTTTTTTCATTCATCTGTAACCTGTTGGATTATGAAACAGGAACAAAATTTTAATGTTTGTAAAAGTTCCAGTTAGTTTTCTCAAGTGAATAAAAGAAATAATATATTATTTAGCTAACAACTTATAACACCATCTTGAATTGTGTGTTAAATGATCTCCATTTATTTTCTAGAAGATTATTTGCTTCTTTCAGATCAGTACCATACAGGTTCAGTTAGTTGTATATCCAATCTTAATTTATAATCAGGAAAACTATCATATTTCTTCAGTTAAATATTTTCTCCGTAGTTTTCAAGTTCATTCTTCATTAAATCCTTTATATGGTATCCAGAAAGACAGGAAGACACTAACTAACAGGAAAGAAAAATAGAATCACCATACATTGTATGCATGGATGAAAAGGATAAACAAAAAATTTATAACCACTTTATACATTCTAAAGAAGAAAGGCATTGTATGGTGATATTCTAATTGTACTGAAATGTGATTTTATTTGTATGTTAATAAATAAAGTTGCCTGGAGGTCAGAGCTAATAGCAAGCCATAGCACAAACTGGGCAGTGGTGGTGCATGCCTTTAATCCCAGCTCTTGGGAGGCAAAGCTAGGCAGATCTCTGTGTGTTCAAGGATACAGCCAGCATCGAGACACACACCTTTAATCTCAATACCAACCATAGAAGACCTGGAGGTCTGTACAGACAGGCAGTGATGAGGAGGTTATATGGTTGGGTTTACAACCAATGAGAAGGAAGAATAGAAAGTCTATAAAAAAAGACAGACAGACAGGAAGTAGCTCTCTTGCTGAAGAGGACAGCAGCAGCAGTGAAGGGTAAAAATTTTAGCTCTGACCTCTTGGACTCTGTGTTTCTTATTTAACAAGACCGTTTATTTACAGCATTGAACAGTGGTTGGAATGGCATTAACTTTACATGCTGATATAAAAAAAAAACTAATGATATTGGGATGACATTATACCATCCCACTTATAAACATGGTATTTTCCTTTATGCTTATGTCTATCATAAATGTATAGTCTTCTTTATGACTATGAATGGAATCTTTATCATTTTCTATTTTAGCTTATTTTTCTAGCTGTATTTATTTTATAATACATGAACTCTTTGGCTAATATATCATGTAAGTAATTTGCAGAGTAATCTCTACTGATAAGTTAATTGCTTTATACAGCACAAGTTTGACAAATGACAGGAACATTTTCAAAGTGGCAGTGTCTATCTTTCATTATACATATTGTTGTTTTCAGATTGCCATTTCTATTAAACATCCATCCTCAAGAGTTTTTAGTCCTCTTTGTCTGTACTATAGTATCTACATGTATATACTTATCCTTGCCACCTATAAACCACTAGTAACTCACTACTGACATCTTAAAATAACTACAGTTCACATGAAACTACACACAACTCTCCCTAGCTAATTTATAGCCAGACCAAACAGACCTAAAAACGTTAAGTCTTTAGCAAGCACTGTGAAATAATTCTTCTCTTCACAGAATGCATAGTTCTAATTTCTGACACACATCAAGAGCTAAAAATTTTGGCTGATTATGAACTCACCAGTAAACACAAAGAAAAAACTACATAAAATTCTAGTAGTACACTAAAAAGATGATAACTATAAACATAATTGTACATAACAATCATCTGATACTACTTCAGAGATGATCACAACAATGTAGAGTTCTGGTGAGGCAAATTACTTTGTCATAAAAATGAGCATGCCAGCTTCATGAAGGGCCTATACCTATAATCCCAACTCTTAGGTGGCTGAAGCAGCATTATCACTGCAAGATTAGGGCCAGCCTGTGGTGTATGATGAGCTCAAGTTTGGCTGAACTACCTAGTGTACCTCCTCTGAAACATTCCAAAGACAAAAACCTAATGACAAGAAGATAAGACAAAAGAGTACTCCAGACCACAGTACTACAGGCTGAGGAAGTCAAATGATCAGGGTTGAGACTATGTGACATGCTGGGCTCTGTGACTCCCTTACCTTCTCAGTGTGTAATTTTCCTAAAGTGAGTGGCTTAATCTAAAGAGCATTTCAGTTGTTCTCAATTTTCATGTTCTAAGAATCTAAGTTTCAAAAGGGTAAACGTGTTGCCCAAGACCATGGGAAATGGATAATATGTCTGAATTCACAGACTATTAGAAACAGAACTATTTTAGGTTCATTGAAACCATAATTGCGGACATGCTGATTGACCATAGTTAGCTCATAGAGACTATTGTCTGGGTATTGACTGACTGCAACACAACAGAGGAGGTGATGATTAATTTAGCTAAAAGTTAAATTTCTAGGGCAACTGTATTTTGACACAGAGAAGTAGAGTCTTTGTTTATGTCCACACTTTCACTAGCCTACACAGAAGGTTCAATGTATGGATTACAGCATGTCCTGAGATGGGAAGCTTTAGTAATAGCACTAAACTAATTTCTTAAAACATGTATTCTACAGACGCCATTGCCAGGGAACACATTCCAGTTAGCAGCAATGCTCATTCAAGCAGCCATTTGAGAAATTTCCAAGCATATACATGGAATGAAAGGTAAAAATGGTTATACAAATTTTTGACATGTATTTTTACATTCTAAAGATTTATAAACACAAAACCCACATGTATATATCTGAATAAAGTAAGGCTGATGGTGGAATCCTATTACACGATGTTTGTCTTCTAAAATGAAATTTTAGCCTCACCAGCCCAAAATTTATCCAACACGCACAGAGAAAACCACCAAAAATGTTGGATAGTATCTCCCGTAGCTCAGTATTTCAAGGGGCCAAAGAAGGCAGCTGTTTTCCTAATCAGGAAGTAACTCTATTTCAGAAAGTACAGCTTTGGGGAATAGTTAGAGGTTTTGAATACTCTAAATAACCTTGAATCCTTCAGAAAGTAAATTCAAGATGAAAATGAGCCATAAGCAATAGACATCAAGAATATTAAAATAGAGAGATTGCTTCCGAATACTTATCACACATTCAAACTGTAAGGGGAGTCCACAGCTGGCAGTGAGCACTTTGCTAAAAATCTGTTTTGTATTGTATTTTACTTTTTAAATAACTTTTCTTCACAGACTTAAGAAGCAGGCCACTCTCTTTTAACTGCATCTCCATACAAGTGGATGCCCAGACCGCTTTCTTAGTGATGTAAATGAGCTCATTAAAGACCCTACTATTTCCATGTCAAGGTACATAACTGGGAATTGCCAATTTCATCTGGCCTGATTTGGGACCCATTTAAGAGTAGGCCAAGAAGTTATTCACCCTTGCCCTAGACTAAAAACGAACAGACCTTTCTCTGAGAAATAATTGGTTCCACTGGCGTGGGAGGTTAAGTCAGTTTAGTTGAGTCTAATTAGTTCACTGTTTGCTTTATTTGACTCAATTGAAGTTAAATGGACATTTGCATGACCATAAACCAGATTTCCATGTGTTGACAGGTTCATTGCTTCTAAATGATGTTTATTAGTTCTCTAAGTTTGAGTCAAAGTCATTAACGCTTTTAGTAATGAATACCATTATGAAGAAAAGTGAAATCAGTTTGGACATGCACAGTGAAAGGAAGCTGGGGGTATCTGTCATTGTTGGTGGCTTTGGTGCAGAGTCACACTGTGAAAACAAAGGTGTCACTGCAGACATACACAGTGAGGACACCTGGATAAAAGAAGTGATTTTCATACCTTTAATTGTTTTTTTCAATTAAATATCACTCATTTGAGGGGATTAAATTGGCTTCACATTTTATCATCTTTTAGGTGGTCAATGACTCGCACATATTTCTAGCCTGCTCCTAAAAGGTACATGCATGTGCCTAGAGATAGCAATAATTATAATAAATTAAAAAAAAAGAAAGAGGAGATGAAATTGGAAGGGGATATGAGGGAGTCCAGAGGGAGTTGGTGGGAGGGGGTTTGTGGGAGTGGAGCTAACCAAAATACTTTGTATATAACTTTGAAATTCTCAAAGAATTGATAAAATTATTTTTAAAAGAAGTTCAAAGTCTTAATAACATCATGCCACATGGTTGAAAGGCAAAACTAAGTGAGTCAGTTTGATGGTCTTCCCCCTAGAAAGGTGACTTTTATCAGGAGAATCAGGGCCATAAATGAGCTTTTTGACACAGGAACCTGAGCACCAACCCCAGAATCCTGAGATCAAACACTGTTTCCTTGTTTGTGATACAGGTCTACTATTTCCAATGAGAAAAATTTAAAACCCAAATCCACACCAACAGTTCCTGAGCACACAAGGGACACCACAAATGAACATTCCACATATATGTACAGAATGTGAGGACAAAACACAGATATAGTAAAAGTACTGCATGAAATTACCTACAGGCTATTTGTATTAGGCACATATAAAACAAATGAATTTCATATGTAGACTTAGGTCTCTAAAGTGTCCCCAGGATACCTTAGTAGGTATATGCAAATATTCTGAAATCTGAAGAAAAACATACAGAATCCAAAATATTTTCAGACCCTGCCCTGGCTCTTTGGTAAGGCATAACCAAGCTATAGTGCATACTTCAAAATCAGCCTTCAACAATCTTGTAAGATCTCACAACACTGAGGTATGGCCTGTGGCTAGAGTGAAATCGTTTATACTTCAGGAAGTGTAATAGAAAATTGGAGAATATGTGCTCTGAAAGGATGTAATGAGGAAGCTCCAGAGTGTGGCAATATCTACATGACTCACTTCTAACTGGAGTGCCACAAGCTATAATCCATGCAGAGACACATTCCAACATTACAGATGCACAGGGAAAAATCCTCCATCTCAAACTGGGATTCCACCTCGATCTACCTACCTCTGAGTGCGAGAGGAAAGCCAGTGCTATTCCTACTCTCACCAAAGAGATCAATCATGAGTGAAGAGGACAGAGGCTAATGTCTAGGAAGTGAGCAAGTGGATAAAGAAACAGGAAGAAGCTCGGTTGTGGATACAGGCAACGCAAGGTAGAAAAGGAATAGAAAGATGTGCAACTGAGTCAGACATGAAAAGTCTCTTTGGCATTTTAGTTCAGTTTCCTTTGAGAGAGCAAAGGAAGAGGATATATGCAAATGAGGAAAAATGGAGGCAAGTGTTTATAAAAGTAAAAAAAAAAAACATTTCTAATAAATTACAAAACAAAATCCCATGTCTATTTCATGTCTCAACTACCAAATTGTAAAGTAATTTAAATTGTAGTGGCTTTCATCTTCCTCTATCTAGAGGTTAATCTTGGATCTATAGCATTTCAGCACAAAGTAACAAAAGGACACAGTATTACCTGTACTTTAATTCTGACTATAGCTACCAACACAGAAGAGAATAGGTCGGTTTAGAGTGGGCTACCACATAATCAGCCTTCACAACTGACAAGGAGCAAGTTTGAGGATGAGGTCACATGAGCAGCAGGAGTATCTTGGTCCCAGCTAAGTGCATCTTCAGCAAACTCTCAGATAAGCCATTACACCACCATTCAGGTGCATGGTTAAACCTGGGGAGAGCAGGACACAGTGGCATAGTTACAAGCAGCCAATAGGCAAATACACTCAGCAAACCAGTAGACTTGTGAGAGCTAAACATGTAAAACAGGACCATGGGAGTCAGCCTGAACCAGGACCTGGAGTTCTCAAGTTAAAAAAGAAAATGCTATAGGATAGGTCATGGGAGTACATTTAAAAGAAATCCTAAAAATACAATCACCAGCTAGCAGGGGCAATAATGACCAACTTCAACTTTCATTAGTAGTGTACATGAGTGCCCATTGTGGTATATACATATACATATGTATGTGCATATATATATTTATATTTATATTTATATATATTTTGCTTTAATTACAATTTATCCAACAGTAAAGTATGTATTAAAATGTACAGGATTACTGAGGTTTAATATAGGCATGCTGCCTAGAAACTATAAGCCCAATCAAGTAAACATGGAAAGTCACTGTGCCCTTCTGTAATCATTCTCTCTTATCCCTACTTCTTCCCATGTCTTCAAGCAGCCACTGATCTGCCTTCATTACTAAGATCAGTTTGCCATCTTTAAAATCACACACTACATCTTCTTGGGTTGTTCCCCTCAGCTTGGTTACTTTGAGGTCTCTTTATGCACACCAATTCTATCTTATTGGTTGGTATCTAATTGTTTAGTGAGGATGTCCTGGCAGGGTCATTCCACAGTTCATCTCTTCATTGGATTATTGATTGACAATTAGGTTGTTTTCCATCAATAAAACAAAACTAGATTTCACTGAATTCAAAATTAAAAAACATGCTAGATGGAAGAGTGAAAAGTAAAATAAATATGAACTGTAAGCTAAAATCCACAAAAGAATGCACCAGAATCATGAATGTATATAGGTTTACTTATTTTCATTGAAATGTATATTTATGGGGTATATTGCAATCACGAATATATAATATATATACTTTTATTTTATTAAATATATACCTTATTTTAAAACCTCTGGTCATCAATACCCACACACCAACACCTCCTGTCTATATATAATTTTTCTAGACTGCTAAAGCTACTACAGAAGAATATTTCTCCTTATCGACCTATCTCTTTACAGTCCTATCCCATACCTTGCTTACTTTGTATATAATGTCCTTCTTATCTACACTCAGTAAAAGTTAAATGAAAAAATTGTGCTATCCTTGATTTTTTTTTTTTACTATAAATATACTCTGTGGACATATTTCCAACTCCTAATTAGTATCACTGCGGGTCCAACAGACCCCAAGATCCTTTTCTTACTGGCCTCTATAAAGGATCAATAAACCCTTCTATTCCAGACAGCAAGTGATTTCTAAAGATTTTATTCTAATCATTATATCATATATACATTACAGAATCATTCATTTCTTACTAGACTGCTATTCTTCTTAAGTTTAAAAATTGTTTATATATTCTAGATTTAAGTATATATCAAGCAAAGTTTTACAGATATTGTCTTCAAGCTTGGGGCATCCTTGACTTTTAAAAGTGATAATGTCTTTCTTTTATAAAAAACTTACTGGCATGTATTCATTATGCATAATGATGAGTGTTCTAAAGGTATTATCAACTAAGTATATTGTGTAATTTGACCATATGCACACTCATACCCTTTCTATCCACTAATCTACATATGATAAAAAACATGCTGTTTACTTAATATAATGATCTGTGTTTATACAAATAAGAACATAATTTTGTTCTACTTATGAAGAATAAAAAAAACTCTATTGTGAAGCTATAGATGTATTCTTTATCCATTCATTTTTTTGAAAGACACCTAGGTTGATTATGATATGATTTGAATACTGTAAGCAAGGCTGTGTCTCTAAGGTGTGATAATGTATAACCATTCATTTATATACCCAATAGTGGTAGAACTGGGTCACACAGTATTTCTCTTTTTATTATTTTGAGTAAGGTCCATACTGATTTCTCTAATGGATGGACTGATTTACATTCTTACCAGCAATGTATAATGCTATTCCTCCCCACACAAATATTTTCCAGCAGGTTTTGTTTGATTCTCAATGATAGTCAATATCATTGGTGTGAGATGGATTTCAACATCACTTTACTTTGCATTTCTTTGATGACTAAGAATGTTTAACATGTTTTCTTGTTTCTTATAGTATTTATACTTCATCTTTTGGAAACTGTCTTCATTTGATTAACACGTTTATTGATGTTTGGACTTTGGTATTCAGATTTGTGAGCTCTTTACATCTTCTAGGTCTTTATTCGCTATCAGATATATTTCTAGAAAAGATTTTTCTCACATATGCTAGTCTGTGGATTCATTCTCCTTTTCTGAATAGGTCTTTTTTTATAGCTATTAAAGTCACTTACAGAATGATTTTCAAATATAAAAATGTTATAAGTTAAGAGAAATTCATTTTTTGTGATTTGGCATTTTGTGTCATATTATATAAGTACTGGCAAAACTTAAGATAAGATTTTCCCTTCTCGATATTTTCTTTTTACTATGTGTGCCACAGTGCATTTGTTGACATCGGGTGACAACCTCAGGTGCCATTTTTGGTTTTTGCCTTCTTTGAAACAGAATCTCTCTTGCTCTTCAGCAGCATAAGCCAGGATATCTGGCCTGTGTGTTTTGGGGACTCTCCTAGCTCTACCTCCTGCTTCTTGGTGTACATCCTGGATACAGACATGCATTACTACATCTGGTATTCATATGAGTTGTGGGTATCCAAACTTATGTCCTCACATTAGTATGGCAAGTTCTTTTACCTACTGAATCATGTCTCCAGCCTTAGAACTTTTATCTTGTTTTGTTTAAATTGGTTTTATTCTCAGCTCTTACCTTCTGTCTACAGTCCGTTTTGAGTTATCTGTGTTTTACAGTTAATTTTGTTGCCGTGTGGCTCCCCAGTTGTTGTTGCACTGATTGTTTTATAGATTATCCTTTCTCCCACTGGATTAGTTGCTAAAAATATCAGTTGTATAGGTTTATTTCTGGACTCTGTCCTATCCTACTGATGTATTTTCTACCTTGGCACCAATCCCACCCTGCTTGGTTTCCTGCAGCTTTACAGTTCATCTCGGAGCCAGGCAGAAATCTCCATCCAAGGACTGAAGGTCAGAATCGGATAAAAACAGGTGTTACTTGGCGAAAATGCCCAGAGGATGTTGCTGGACCTCCTTGAGTCTATCCAGCTAGAATCAAGGTTTGTCCCCGATGCCTCCGGAGAGCTGATGCAACCAAGATGGCTGGAACAACCCCAACCACAAGGCAGAAGCACAGACAGAGAGGCCTGTTAACGTGCAACTCAGACTCTCAGACTGGGATTGAAATGAAATGGAAGCCACCAGCTCAGCATCATTCCCTGACACTCCCACCGAGATGACATATGAGCAATAAGCCGTGGTTACACACTCGCATGATTAATGCCTTTAAAACCCAAACCGCAAGAACACCTTTAGATAGCTACATACTGCCAGAACAAATCTACTTGCCTAAGCACACAAATAAGGTGGTTGAGACAGCTTAACTGGGTAGCTCAAAATTGTTCTGCCAAAATATGATACTCTTCTCTGTTCCATTCTGGTCTCGGGGCCTCATAACATCACCACGGCCAGTCCCCATGAATTTTCCCCCATCTGCTCTATTGTTCCCTAGATTGGCATGAGCTTCTATAACTACAAGACCTGTCCTTGCTAAAATACCAAACCAATAATGCACTATCAAAGCAACCAATGAGGAAGGCATGATAGATTTACAATGTTAAAATGTACGCTTACTGTGTTAAAAAAGAAGAAAATAAATACATCCCCAAAAGAAATGAAAATATGGCCGCTTTCCTAAAAGCATAAGAACAATTCTGGCTCCAAAAGTTGAAATTGACTTGGCTAAGCGTCTGATGAGCACAGTCAGAGGCAATAAAAGTTATAGAGTCAGACTTCAAGTGGTCATTTCTCCATAGTTTGAGGGAAAGTTCATTTTAGTTGGAGTATGTTGCGCATTGGAAGTCTTCAACAGGGCATAAGATGAGAAGATTGGAGGCATGGAAAATTACTGTGGCCAGGGCAGCCTGGATGGAAAAATACGTTCCACACAAATGCATGGAGAAGTTGGTCACAGAGACTATCTTGCACCAATGTTGCCTCCATTGACAAAGTTGGAGCCATGCTGGGGTTTGATCCAGTTAGCTCTATGAATACTGAACAGTTAAGCTGGGCTTTATTTCAGACAGGATACACACACACACACACACACACACACACACATACACACACACAATCGTCACAGGAATGTCCCAGAAATATTGAAATACAGAAGTAGCCGTGCTATTAGAAGACAAAATCCTTCAGGATATGCTTAGTGCTAGAGTCCCAAATCACATCATATGTGACTGCTTATGGATCACTTCTATTTTATGCATCTTAGGAGGATTTACACACATTGTTTTACCTACACTTTAAACGTATGGATATCAGCAACATTGATGTGCTTTATTTCCAATTCAGATGTTACCTTTTAAAAGGAAGACATAATAAGATCCCATAAAACAAATACATGTCACACCCCACTTTTTGTTCTTAAATGACTTCAACATTAATGTGGAAACACATCTGCAATGTGAACTTGAAGCAAACTAAATTCAGTAGTAGATAGCAGTAAAAAAAATTAAACCATGCATTTTAAAAGTACCTTATTACTCAATCCCTTTTTTTTGTGATACTTTGATTGGTTTTACTAAAGCATGTTTTAGTAGCAACATTTTATCAGGTGTAATAGCACTCAAACATTCCTTGGAAGCATTCTAGCCACTATCTCACTTCCAGGCTTTAGAGAGACAACTTGAGAAAGGAGAAGCAACAGGCATTCTGGTCTCAAAATTCTGATACTGAAACTCAATTGCATGAGTCCAGGCAAAATGCTTTCCCCTCTCTTCTTATGTAGTGGGTAACCATTCCAGATTTGATCTGGAAGTTCCAACCCCCATTGAGGCTTAGTAACTGTCACGCCTACAAGGGGGGCCAAGAGAGGACCCTGAAGACCCAAGATCCAGAAGCGCGGAGCTCTCTTGGTTCCTGGACCCTGAACGCTAGAGGTAGACTGAGCAGAGTTCTCCAGAGAACACTGCCAGACTGCGCTACATCTTCCCCAGACCCTGCAACCTACCAATTTCTTCATTTGTAAGTTACACCACTAATAAACCTCCCTTTTAACTACGTGGAGTGGCCTTAATAATTTCACCCATATTCTTAAGTTTATTCATTGACGAAAGTGGAAGTGTCATTGCCTACTTTGGTTATATTAATTGTGGTGGTGGAAAGTGTAACCTTTTTATACCAATAAATGAAGTACCAAGAATTTCCAATAAACATTAATGTTGCACCATTCTCTTTTCCCTGCCATTAGTGCAAATAAAACAGGAATTACAATGTTCCTCTTTCTTGCACTCTTACAGTTATCTACCATGTGCTATGGAAAGGAACAGGAATGGAAAGATAAACTATATTAATACACTACTATATTCATGTACCTCTATTTTAGTCCAGTACTATTAATGCAAACCTGGATTCTTCCTGAATTTTTTTTTCAATACTCCATTTTTGTAGTCATTAAACCTTTCTGCTTGTTTGACTTTAGACTTGGCTACTTTTGTCATTTACATAGATGTAATAGGTAACATACTATAGTGCGTCGCGCTCCTCGCAGCGAGGAAGAACGACACATGCGAGATCTTCTCAGAACACATTTATTGGAGCACTCTTGTTAAGGGAGAGCGGGAGGTGAGGGGCCGAGGACTAAACTGCAGCTGCTTATATAGGAATCAGGCAAACGTGCCGTACTGTGATTGGTGCAGAATGCTAGCACGGGAGCAGGATAGCTGAGAATAAGGCAATACATACTCGTGCATCATAGCCAAATATGGAGTTGTTTACAGCTAGGCTACCAGGAAGCCAGCGCCATCTTAGAATAGCGGCTCCCTACACTATAGGAGACAGCATGGTAATTTTATGGTGACCTCTGAGAGAAGAGAGTAAGAAATAAACTGTGTAATACACAGAATAGAACAGTAGTCTTTGTATGTGAGATCTGTGTTTAAATCCATTATAGGATAATTATTTCTTGCTAGGGATTGACATGGGTCTTCCCACATTGAAAATGTACACACTGCTTATTCTCTCTGAGCCATCAGAATTTATGAAAGTCAAATGAAATTGTTTGATAAGTTTTCTTACAAATGATAGATAACTTTTTGTGACTAAAAAGGTTTTTTTTTTTTCTATTTGAAGATAAATAGACACATTGTGTTTGTTGATTCCATACTACCATGCTATCCTTATGATGTTACAACAATGACATTTAATGTAACACTTCCACATATCCAAGTTGGCCAGAAATGGCATCAGAGAATGTTAACCAGTACCATTTAACACCTGAGGACCAGACTACATGATCCTATCCTGCGGTGTGAACCAGCAGACACCATCAACAGTATCTCTGCCAGCTTAGCTCCTGGGAAAGTGAAACCCTCCATAAAGTATAGGCTTGAACGGGGCACTGTTGGTACCATCATTTTCTGGGGTACTGGTTAGCCATATATGAGGTGACAGTCAGTTGACTGGCAGTAACACATTAGAATCTCTAAAGAGCAATAGTCCATATGTTTTAACCAGTGGGAGTAAAGGCCCTCAGTTATGATCACCTGGTAACACACCACTGACATTAAATAGAGTCTTAGGAGATCGCAGAACAACAGAATAACCGAAATCAACAACGTGGTGTTTAAACATTCCAGCAAACCCACGGTCCTGAACATCTGAAAACGATTTGAGGGCTGGGATCAGCCAAGGAGAATGTCTAATTTCCACTAATGTAGGAAGGTCTATCCAGACCTTGCCATAGCCACACAGACAGCAGTTGAGACAGTCTTCAAGGCTGATTCCAGCTAAATCTGCTGAAAATTGTTCCCTGGCATTCTTTCAAGTTCTTCATTTTGGAGCCATACTGTCTGAGTCCGGTTCTTAGGTGACCATTTACTAGATGCATAACTTTAGGCAAGACCACTTTGTCTTACTTCCTTCACCTGTGAATGGAATAATAACAACACCCCCTCATTAGGTTGCTTAAACTGGGGGAAATAAAAGAGAATTCCACAGAGAAGCAAGCTCCCTATTACATTTTAGTTCTTTTTT
This sequence comes from Peromyscus leucopus, assembly GCF_004664715.2. NCBI lineage: Eukaryota > Metazoa > Chordata > Mammalia > Rodentia > Cricetidae > Peromyscus > Peromyscus leucopus. The sequence continues at coordinate 7,182,435 of NC_051072.1, read as the reverse complement.
AGTGTGATATCAACTAATATATAAATATTCTAAATTAAATCGTTGTACATTATCTCTATCTTGTGCCAAAGAACATACCTTTAATTTGCATGAAATGTTACACCTATTCTATTATCCTTACTTTCCAAAGAAGTGCTAGAGAGGCTGTCCCAGCCCTGCTGCTAGATTAATCATGATTTTCAACACAATCTCTTCCTTCCTTCACAGTTACCCATCCTCATTAGGCCTCCGTACTTTCAAGAGTTTCTTAGAAATACCAATGAAGTAATTACCTGTCCATGATTGTTAAGAGGGAGAAAGCTCTGAATAAAGCCAAAATTCAATGCTGGAAAGGAAGTCTCAGCAGTTACCTTGTCATTTTCGAGAGAACAGTGTGCCCAATTCATTGCCTTATTGGCAAAATGTTCTCTCTGTAGAGCTTCATTAGAATTGAACCAAGCGGGACTATTGCAAAGTAGACAAAGGGTTAAGAAGATACTTTAAAAACAATATGAGAAAATACAAAATAACTTTCCCATCATGAAGGCCTATGTAAAGAAATTCATCAACTGAAATAGGGATGTAATTATAAATAGAGTTTAATGAAAATGAAACAAAATATTTCCAAAATCAAATGCCCATATTAAAAAAAAAATGCACTTAGATGGTGGTGAGAACTGCCTCACCTAAACTAGCCTTGAGTACCAACTACTTTACCCAGGAAAACTGCCTATTACTGTGGTGGGTGAACTAGGAATGAAAAGATCAAATAAGCCTCAAGAGTGCTGAATAAACACCTGAAAACATTTCGGCATTCGCTATCTTCTTGGTTGCTATCCCGGATCCATCCAACGGTGAGAAATTATGAGCAGATATCCCATCCAATGAGAATTCATCATGGTTCTCAGCTGCTCTCCTCTTTTCTACCTTGTGAGTATGTTACCCCTTCTACGTCTAAAACTACTGAGGACCACCTACCCCAGTGACAACATTTCAGTCTATGAACACAACCTGGCTTGTTGAGATGTCAGCTTCTTGCACCCCCTCTGAGATGATAAAGTTTAGTCTCCTGGGCTAGGGATGTAGTTCAGGTTGTTGAGTACTTGCCTAGCACATATGAAGACCTAGGAGCCATCCCTGGCACCGTGGGCATGGTGGCTCATAGGTGCAAGCCAACACTCGGGAGGCAGAGGCAGAGAATCCGAAGTGCAAGCTCATCCTGATGCCCATCTTGGACTACATGAAGCTCTATCCAAGCAGAAGGGAGGGAGTGAAGGAAGGAGGAAGGGAAGGAGGGAGGGAGGGAAGGAGGGAGGGAGAGCAAGATTTAGAATCTTAAAAGCAACAAATCAAACTGAAACCATCTTCAGACTAAAAGAAAAAGACTACTCAGAAATGAAGCAATTCTCAAGTCAGAAAAAGTAATGAATAAATTAGTCTTGCAATCTTTCTCTCCTTTCTCTAATCTCCTTTGATGTGGCAGGACAGGATTCATTACCATTTTAACAAGTTCCTCCCTCAAATGTCAACCCAAACAGCAAACTTTCAGTGAGGTCATGTGGGGGAGGGAAATTCCAGCATTATCTCTTTTAATGGATGAAACTAGAAACTATGTAAGCAATGTTTAATTCAGAAATCATTTATTTTGGCTTTCAATGGTGGCAAACACTGAGTCAAATACACAGGAGAGTACCAATATGGACACATTACTTCCCCAATTTTTTTCTAGGCCTTGACAAGAGACTTGGGACAAATCTGAAGAGCTAAGACATGGGATGCAGTCAGGTGACCAAAGCCTGAAATGGAGAGACCCAACTTTGGTTCTTGAGAGAACATGACTCAGTGGTTAAGAGAGTCTATTGCTACTGCAAAGGACTTGAGTTCAGTTCCCAGAAACTATGTTGGGCAGCTGATTCACAACCACCATTAAGTCCAGCTCCAGGGAATCCAATGGCCAATGTCTCTGGCCTCCACAGGCACCTGAAATCAAATCCAGGCACAGACACACACAAAAACTTGAATGTGTGCATGCATGGGTGCGTGCACACACACACACACACACACACACACACACACACACTTTAAAAAATAAAACCAGAAAGAAAGACACATCTTTCAGGACTCTGCAACACCGTACATCAACTGTGCCTGTAGGAAGCCTTCATCTCACCATTCCCATTTCTACAACCTTGTACTATAGATACCTGTGTTTTCAGAATAAAAAAGCATGGTTCAAATCTCACACTCCTTATTTTAAACAATTGAGCTTCATGTTCTACACATCTTCCCAATCCTCCTCTTAATGTAAGAGGTAAGGAAGATAAGGACAGTGAGGGTATCCACGTGGTGGGCCATCCCTTAATCCAGTAGATTTGTAATGTATGTGCTTACACTCTGCCATAGGAAGGCAATGCATGGTTTAAGAAATACCTCTTCAAGGATCTGAACATAAGCATGACCTGGGGAACAATGAGATTATAGGATACATTTTGTTGACTTAGAAATTCAAAATTTAGGCTAGGGATGTAGCTTGATGGCAGAGTTATCATCTAGTATATATAATCCCCTGGGTTTCTCCTTAGAATTTCCAAAAGAAAATAGAAAGAAAGGAAGAAAGGGAGGAAGGAAGGAAGGAAGGAAGGAAGGAAGGAAGGAAGGAAGGAAGGAAGGAAGGAAGAGGCAGACAGGCAGAGAAAGAGAGAGACAGAGACAGAGAGATAGAGAGAGATAGAGAAAGAAAGAAAGAAAGAAAGAAAGAAAGAAAGAAAGGAAGGAAGGAAGGAAGGAAGGAAGGAAGGAAGGAAGGAAGGAAGAGGTCCAAAATATATATAGCTCCCGAGTTAGAATTTATCCAGTTCTCTCTTTATAAAACTTTATCAGGGGAGAAGAATTTAGCTAGACTAATAATTCAAACCCATTTGAAGAGAAGCATCTCTGTGATGGAGCTTGGTGAGTGGAACTCCTGCTGCTAAAGAGAGTATTTAAACTTGTGCAACTTGAGCTATTTCTATTTTTATTTCACATAAAAATTTATCATGTGAAAAGTTGTCTGCTCATGGTATTATTCATTTTAGACACTCTGAAATAAATAACTGTCAAACATGTAAGTTCTGTGTATTACATGTAAAAAGTAAATGAAACTCATGACACAAATTATAATTGAGATGGGTAAAATGAGACTTGGGCCTCAAGAGAAAGGTCAGAAAACAGCACAAGGTAGGTACTCAATTTATGAAAGAAAAATGCAACTCTACTTTTTTCTTAAATCAAATCACAGAATCAGTTGCACACTGGGTCACTTGTCACAGGATATGAGAGCTGTAGGAGACTAGAGTAAATAAGAAGGTTAGATGGAAGCTCCGGGCCAGAGTCCATCGCCCTCTGCTCTCTCAGCTTCCTCCAAGAGGCTCATCTGTGTCTGTCCTACTCTAAGGGAACCAAAAGTAACCTGCTTTGGTAGATGCTGTCCAACTGGTTTGAGAACACACCAATTTTCTTGACATTCATTCAAAACCACCCAGAAGGCTAAACTCATCCCCATACTACATGGGGAGCTTTTTCATTTAGCTTTAAATAACAGGTTCCATGGATTATAAACTTTAATGTTCCAGATGGCCCCAAATTGTTGGTCATGGCAACCACTCTAAATTCTTACATATCAGCAATCAAACACCAGGCATGAATTACCATTCTATACTATGTATGACATGGATGGATGCATGAGTCCTGAAATTTGTGAGTGCTGAAGGCTCAGTCTCAAAATTGACAGGGTGTGTATCTATGGAAGTACCAAAACCACGTTCACTTCCAAAATAAATGTGAATACTTTTCTTTAAATTTATATAACAGATAGAAAACATTGGAAAATTACATAACATGTAATTTTCTGTTTTAATATTTTCCAAAAGGGCATATAAATAGAGCTAGGGATGTAAATACATTGCTAGAACAGGGTTGTGTTAGTGTATCTCTGCCATCTCTTCTAAGGCATAAATTATCAATTTTTAATTACTATTCTTGTTGAAATCCTATGTCAGGATATATGTCCTTGAAAAGGTGACTAACACTCACACGAAGAACTGATCATGATTGTGGAGTGGTTCATAATTGAAAACCCCAAGGTCTGCAGTCAGAAACCTGAAGGGGATTCAGGAGACGTGATGGGGTAAATTTAAGTCCAAAGGAAGAAAATCAATACTCAGACTCAAAGGAAAACAGGAAGAATTCTTTCTTTTCATCCTTTTATTCTGCAAAGCCCTTCAACAGATGAGATAATACCTTCCTACATTAAGGGGAACAATCATCTGATGCCAGTCTACCAAATTCAAGTGTTACTTTCATCAGTAGACACCCACACAGACTCACCTAGAAATAACACTGAACCAACTGTCTGTGCATTTCATGGTCTTCTCAAGTCCATGGCAATAACGACATTTAAAGACAATTGCTCCCCATCATTTGTTCCTGCTTCCACATGGAGCCATTTTTATGCAAATAGTTTCTCCATTTGTCTCTAATGTCTCCAATACTTATCCCCAACCAAGAAAGAAGTTAATTAATATATCATAGAGGTTGGTAGGAGGAACTGAACATCCAGGGATTGATTCTATATAGATCCCCTACCTTAAATATGCATGCTGATAGGGTAGCTAAGAATAAACTTCAGTTCTCAGTCCCATGGGAAAGTGTTGGGGACACTAGGAGCCTAAGGAAACAAATACTAGAAGCACAGATGGTAAACACAGAACAGAGAGAGATTATGCAGGGAGTTTGCATTGGGTATTCTAACTCCAGGTTTATTAGCAAGCTTCAGCCATAGGACCTCAGTCAAGGCCATCTGTGTGAACCTTAGTAATCATGTCTGCATTGTTCCTTGAGTTCTATGACAAGACCCCTGGCTGCACGGTTTGAGTAGTATGAGGAGGCCATATTTGGTTCTTAAGCAATATGAGCTGTATTTCCTCTGGCGACACAGGAAACGCTAAAGACAGGGAAGAGAGTAGTCCCCTAAGACTCTGCTATAGGTTAAATTGTGTCAACCCAAAATATAATTTAAATTCTAATTCCCAATACCTCAGAATATGAGGGTTTTTTTTGGAGTTATTTTTTTGTCTAGTATGCCAGATAGAATTGTGGCTGCTGTGATTACAATTGTTAAGATGTGGTGATGTTGGATGGGCCTTTAATCCCAAAAGACCTTCATCTGTATAAGAGATACACAGAGAGAACCATGACTCAAAGGGCACAGGGAGTAGAGACGACACATCTACGAGTGGAAGAACATCAACAAGTTAACAGAGGGAGAACTCTCTTGTATTTTCTAAGGACACAATGGCCACCATCAGTCTATTTCCGGTATCTACATGCCAGAAATGTAAGCGATCTAGTTGGTGGTTCTGTTATTATAGAAGCTCTATGACACAAATGCTGTCCAGCACAACATCAATCTATACAGTTCCAAATCAATGCACAGATGGAGATTCCCAGGGACCTGATAACATGCAATCCAATGATTTTTTTTTCTAAACATCCTAGTATATCTGCCTCTTCCTCACAGCAAAGCAAGGTTTTTCTATAGTACACATCTGAGTGGATCAAAAAAAGGGAAAAAAAAATGTGGAAGAGGCAGCAGAAATATCAGAATTCACCCATGAAGCCCTCATTGTGTTTCACTCCCCCCAGATTATACATACCCTGTCCTTTCTATATACTCCATTTTAATAGACCCAAGTCTGTAATGAATGGGGATACCATTTACTAAATACATGCCATGTACCAGGAAGTGATCAAGTAGCCTTTATATGTCATAGTGTAACTCATCAACTATTATGAAAGACAGAAAAATCTCATCATTATGTGATGGAATGAGAAACAGAGCTCTGTCTGGTCTCAATAATAGATTCTGACTTAAAGACTTAGGAGTCTATGAACTCAAATCCTCAGCCCAGGCCTAAATTTGATATTTCTAGACCAAAAGGAAAAGATGGCATCTATAACTTGGAAAGCCATGAATAAATTACCACAGTGCCAGTGACACAGACGGAATCACAACCCTTACTCAAGTATTGCCCCTCGGAGTATTTCTTAAGGAGACAGTTCTTGGTGAACTTAGTACAAAATAAAACTGCCTACTGAGAAAAAAAGAACCTGTGCCTCATTTCTCAGTTCTTATGGGGGATAATGTGCTAGCCATAAAATAAAGATAATCCTGGAGGACTGATCTTTCTCTTCATCTACTTTCTAGTATCACAAATTATAAAAGACTATTGTCTATAAACACTGTTTGGCATCACTGACATTTAATGGACTAAAAACTTTGAGCAAATACCATTTTTTTCTAGAATCTGCAAGTAGGTTGATATGCAAGCTGAGGGCTAGGAAGGATGTGCAAATTAGCTTTATGCTCTGAGTTAGGATTTATGACAGTCATTGTTGCCCTCAGAATTAAAGTTGAAGTTAGCCTAGTATGCCAGACAGATAGTTCCCTATGCCATCACTACTTGCAAGCATTTAACACCAGAATCACTCATCCAAGTCTGACCTCTTCAAATGTTGATGTGAATGCAAGACCCATGGATGATTTTTAAATGCAAGCTCTGATTCCACTGGTCTAAGAGGTTCTCTTAGAGGTTCCCAAATGTGATCCAACTGGTCCTTTGATATCACTTTGAATATCTCAGGGTCAGATGACCAACTTCACAGAACCCTTGGCACAACCAATGAACCATTCTGTATATGCTGAAATGACCCTGTCTTCTAGTTACCATTGGACAACTGCTTCTCATATACTGAACCTAGATCACACATCAGCTCCTATGTGAAACTTCTGCAAGATCTCTACTTCCCTGGGCACATTTACCCCTTCCTCTAGGCCTTTTGTGGCTTCTGAATATATTATTCCTCCTAATTATAGACTTAATTCTGTCTTCACATCAGGTTTTATCCCTTGACAGCAAGATTGGTATGTGTCATGCCTCCTTATTCTTCAGGACAATTGATGAAGAATAGGTGTTAATGGAGGTTAGCTGAATGGATTAATCAGAAATGGGCTGTGATATTAGAAATTTAGATCCTTTCAAGACAAACTGGTTTATCTTGGTTCTTTCTGTCCTTCACATTGTGATTGGTTCAGCATGCTGCCTACTACTCACTTTCAAGATTCTCTTTGAAACATAACATCACTTTTTGATGGACCATAATCTAAAGTTATGGAGCTCTCCTATGAAAAATAGAATCAAGGAAATGATGCACTTAGAAGCAGTGGTGTCTTGAGAAAATCACTATTCTCTCTGTCTTGGCTTCTTACTTCGAAAAGAGTTATATTAATGCCTGCCTACTTTGGGGGGCGGGGAGGTGAAGAGAGTTAATAGAAGAACCATGCTGAGCATAAGGTGAGTATTACTGAATGCTGTCTGCTGCTGTTGCTGTACATTGTACAATTTATTGGCATACTCCCTCCTAGCAAAAGAACTGTTGATATTTGCCTAAGCTGCTCTGCTTCTTGTCTGGCTCACACGCTCCCATAAACATGCTCCTCCATTATCCTGTATATGCAACAGTATGCTTTTGTATGTATTCCACTCATCCATGTTCCTTCCATAATGCTGTCCCAAAACATAATGGCCATTACCCTTGCTTCACTGTGCTACAGTCCCTCCCTTTTTATTCAGGCTCCAAGCTCATAAGGAAACCATTCACACTGACTCCAATCTATGTTTACTGGAAACTGTCTTTATTACACGATTGGAATTTCCTTTTCATTCACTTATTTTATATCCTTTCATATCATTACCTTTCCTGACTTCTCCGAGGTGGAATGACCCACAGCAAATGTCAGATGCTCCTTCTCTACAGAAAGAGAGTTTCAGCGATGGGAGAAGCTGCCATCCATCACAATTGCATCTCTCCTCTCAAGCAAGACAGAGGCCATTATCATGCAGATTAAACACTTAAACAGAGCCCTTCTACTCCCCTTTTCTTCTATAACTATTAAATTATACTATTTCTGATTTCAGACAGGTAGGCTTCTGACTAAATATGTAACTCATTGTTTTCATATTATATTCCTGAAAGCCTTTCTATTAGATGTCACTTTTGGAAAAAAAAAAATCTAATTTCAAAGACACCAGTGCTGATGACTGCAAAGGAGAGGCTGCTGCATGATTAATGCAGGAAACAAACAACACAGAACTCCAATCAATCACTAGTTACATAATCAAAGAAAGCAATTTAACATGACTTCAAATTATAGCAGAACAGATGTAGTGATATGTTTCAATTTAAAAAAACACATTCACAGTACACCTACTAATTTTTCAATGATTCCCTGCTTTAATGTTTCCCAACATTAGTCAATCATAAGTTGGTCCCTGTCACTGTAAGAGATCTTACATTGTTAATGCAATCAGAGAATACTGTGTTCTAAAATGAATAGGCTGAAGACAGCAAGACTTCATGGGAGGTGGCAAATAGAGCTTAGTTGGTAGACTGCACAAAGCCCTGGTTTAAAAACCAGCACCACATAAATGAGGAGTGGTGGTATGTGGCTGTAATCCCCGTAATGGAGAAGATAAGAAACTGCAAGACAGACTGTAGCAGGAATCTTAAAAGTTCTTATTAATAAAATCAAACCTGAAACCAGGTATTGGGGTGCATGCTGGAAGATCAGAGAAGCAGAACAAGCCACAGCCACCTCACCTCACCAGTTCCTCAGTTGATCCTGTTTCCTCAGACTGGAAGTGTCTCAGTCATCATCCAGAATGGGTCTCAGCTGAACTGTTGCTCAAAAGCCTGAAAGCTTAACCAGCCAAAAGCTTCTAGTTTCTGGTCTCACACCTTATATATCTTTCTGCTTTCTGCCATCACTCTGTGGGATTAAAGGCTCACTTCTTGGGATTAAAGGTGTGTGTCACCATGCCTGGCTCTTTCCAATGTGGCCTTGAACTCACAGAGATCCAGAGGGATTTCTGCCTCTGGAATGCTAGGATTAAAGGCGTGTGCTACCATTGCCTAACCTCTATGTTTAATATTGTGGCTGTTATCTTCTCTGACCCCAGATAAGTCTATTAGCATGCACAATATTTTGGGGAACACAATACCACCACATTTCCCACTTTTTTGTCTAAAATTAAAAAAGCTTATAACTAATACAAGAAAAATTATATCCAATAAGTATATACAATATACACAGTCAAGATTACATTAATGATGTCTAGTCCATTAACATTTGACAGATTCAGGCAAAAAACTCCATTAATATATAACAATGTCCAGTCCAGTAACATTTGATAAACTCAGACAAAAAAATTTCATTATTTATCCTATTTAAAACAAGTAGTTCCCCTTTAAAAGTAGATTCCATAATCTCCCTTTTTAATCTTATTATATACATATTCTATCTTTTTTCTTTTCATAATAGGTTCAATAATCTACCTTTTGTTATTTTTATATCTTCCTGATTTTTCTTTTTAGAGTAAATTCAGTGATCTACCCATTTATCCTATTATTTTTTTATCTTTTTTCTCAGAATAGACTCAAAGATCTACCTCATATCTATATTCTCTTTATCCTTTTTCTTTTTTTAAACAAAAACTCTGAATCTAATCTCCTTGTTCATCTTTTTTCCTGACCATTAACAATTAACAACTTATAACCAACTGTCATAAACAATGAATATATCCATCACTCATTAAGTAACCAAAAATCACCCACCCCACTTCTTGGGAAAGTGGGCGTCATTTTCTTAAAATTACTTTCTGCTTTCTAGGGGCGAAGACATCTTTAGGGAATCCTGAAAAGAAATTTTTGGGTTAATTGTCAAGTCCTGTATCATTTGATCATTTGTCCAGTCACTGCATAATGAGAAAGTGCAGGGCTTGTTTCAAGTTCTTGTTCGAGTAGTCTGTCAGGCTGGATCATCTCAGCTAGTCATCTCAAAATTGTCCTGAGCAATTTGTAGTACAAAGCCAATCTTTTGTTGGTGTTAATCAGCTTAAGGGCTTTATCATAGTCCATGTGGAATTGTCGTTGTGTGATCCTGTCATCTTTTTGAATATTTCAATGTCGCTGTTAGGTGTGGTCATGGTTCCCTACAGACATTGTGTGTGTGTGTGTGTGTGTGTGTGTGTGTGTGTGTGTGTGTGTGTGTGTGCCTCCTCTGTGGTTTGGAGTAATCACAAGCAGTAGTAAACTCTTTGTCCCAGGTAGCAGCATCACCGCAGTCACCAACACAATGAGAAGCAGCCAGCAATGTGGAGCAGCAGCTGCTGCATCCATGGTCTCACTGCCACCGTTTTTTGGCTGGGTCCCAGCCACAGCTTCTCCTTAGCAAGCCTCCTAGGCCGGCCTCAAACTTTGGATCCTCCTGCCTGTGCCTTCTTCAGTAAATCCTACTGGCACGCACCACCACAACTGGCAAAGTATAGCTCGGGCCTGAGCTGTGGCCCACAAGGCCAAAGGCAAGCAGCTTTTTCATGAATTTGTACCATGAACATTGGGCACCAGATGTAGCAGGAATCTTAAAAGTTCTTATTAATAAAATCAAACCTGAAACGAGGTATAATCACAAGGTGAGGTGGCTGTGGCTTGTTCTGCTTCTCTGATCTCCCAGCATTCACCCCAATAACTGGCCTCAGGTTTGATTTTATTAATAAGAACTTTTAAGATCCCTGCTACAACAGACTTGGTAATATGAACCCCTGTCTCAAAAAGAAAACAATATTTTACAAACCATAGTCATGTTAAGAGTATTAACAGACTATTGAAGACAATTATTAGACCCAGGTCCTCCCTCACTTTTACTGAATCAGCCCTGCAGCTTGATTCAAAGTGCTTAGCACATAGAGCTCCTCCATGAGGAGAGTCCAGGACACCCAGGAGAGAGAAGGTGGTTTACGTGATACAGTAGGGATTGTTCTAGAAGAGAAGCTTCTCTACCTAACAGAAGAAACAAGCATTTTCTGAAAACCACTCTTATCTCTGTATTTATCTTGTTGCAAACCATAGTTCACAGGCTATTAGTGGCCACACTGAGATTATCAGTCCTCTAGGGAAAGAAAACAAAACAAAACAAAACAAAACAAAGACCTGAGGGTGAAAACACAGGCCAGGACCACAGAACAAGCACTGTAAACTCCTATCTGGCCCAAAGGTATCTCTGAATGAAACTGGCTGCTCCTCTTACCATCCACTCACACCACCATGGCAGAAAAAGACAGTCTGCCCACCCCCAAAGTCCTCAGTGTCTCCTCTCTATTCTTAGAAGAAAATCTCTCCATCTTTTCCATAACTTTGAAAGTACGATATGGACAGCCCTGACCTTGATGTATATCTCTTCTCTCCTATTACTGTGTACAAACATAAGCATTTCTCAGAAACCTTTGCAGCTCAAAACCAAGTCTCATTTTGGTCCCCCTTCACAGCATCCTGAAGCACATTCTCTACCGAAGTACTAGAGACAACTACAAATACATAACCACTGATCATAAAGTAGTGGAAGTAGTGAGACCCCTCCATTGTGATTGAATTCGTGACTGACTGTATAATTCTTGGGTCTATGACCACCCACTGGAACATGGCCAACCTACCAGAGGCCAAATCCTTAAAGAAAACAGACTCTCCTCTTGACAGCTATCAACTGTCAGTATCTCTGCAGCTAGGGGTTGGATTTGGTGAATCCCTCCCATCTCTAAGCTGGATTTGTCTGGCTTGAACCATGAGTTCATATGTGCAACTGCTCTTTTATGTCCAAAACACAGTATATATATATATATGCCTATCACCTCTGGCTCTTACAGTCCTTCTGTCTCCTCTTCCACAATGGTCCCTGAGCCTTGGGAAGAGAACTGTGATATAGATGTATCATTTATGACTGAGTACCCTACAGTCTGTTATGCTCTCCACCCTGACCAGCTGTGGATCTCTGTGTTAATAGCCATATCTACTGAAAAAGTAAGTTTCTTCTGATACACAAACCAGGTTTAAGAGATATACACCAAACTAGGGAGTTGTGCATTAGTCCTGCTCCAAGAAAATATAAAAGAATATCTTTGTTACTCATTCACACCCCAAGAATCCAACAAGCTTTGAGAATATGTCAGTATACCCAGAAGTTTTAGCTTCAGAATATGTACAGACCGCTGTGAACAGATGCACCCAGGAGTATGCAGAAAGACTGAAACCTCTCTTCATGAAGCATATTGTTTCCTTATAACTGGCATTTTGGCCGTGTTCAAACAACAAACCATACAGGTGACTGCAGCAGTCCAGGCATTCCACCTACGGGACCCCAGTGACCTGGGCCTCTCACAGTTTCACGATATTTTTTTTTTCCTCTGAAACATGAATAATAGCATCTGTCACTTTCACTAAATGTCTGCATGCACAGCTAGTACAAAAGAGATTTGTGCCAGACTGGCAGAGTGGATACGGGCTGCCACCTCCATCATATCCCCAGGATCATGCCTATGAATTGGGCATGAACTGGTTCATGGATTGAGATTTCATGCTTTAATTGTAGCACATTTTTTTTCTGACTCCAGAAAAACTTCTGCTACTACTTCATCCCTTTGGGTTAGCTTCCTTGAAAATTGGAAAAGGGATGGTTGCTTGAAGGAACTAATAGAAGGTTCTGCTCCATACAAGGAAAAAGTAGAGGTGGCAAAGAACTACTTCCAACTCCTGATACGCCAGCCAGAAAGTTCACTTCCTGGAGTTCAGGAGAAAAAATTTAACTATGTTGTAGACACTGCCATTTGATGTAGAAGAGCTTAAGGAAGAAGAAGCTGACCTTCCTCCTGAGGATGATGACCAGTGCATAGACCTCTCATCAGACCAGCTGAACCAGCTGCTACACAAGATGCTGCTGCCTGAAGAGAAGCACAGCCCATTTACAGGAAGGAGAAAGAGCAGATATATGATGTAATTTAGATCTCAGAGGACACAACAGCCTTCACATCCAGATCTAACCCACAAAGAAGGACAGCTACCAAGGGATGCCTCAGAGGATCCTGCTGTGGATGATTGATTGATAAATAAAACGCTGATTGGCCAGTAGCCAGGCAGGAAGTATAGGTGGGACAAAGAGAAAGAGAAGTCTGGGAAATGGAAGCCTGGGTGAAGGAGATACTAGCCTTCTGTCCAGGGTCAGCATGTAAAGGTAGCAGGTAATGCCACGGAACATGTGACGACATATAGATTAACAGAAATGGGCTGAGTTTAAGTATAAGAGCTAGACAGTGGTAGGCCTGAGCTAATGGCCGAGCAGTTTAATTAATATGAGCTTCTGAGTGATTATTTTATAAGCAGTTGTGGGGTCCATGGGTCTGGGCAGGACTGGAGAAAACTCCAGCTACAGGGTCCAATCACTTTGGAAACAGATTCTTTTCTTAATTCTTTTGGTAAGATTTTTTAGGGCCCAAACCTCAAGAGTCAAGACTCTGATGATATGACTGAGGGATGCTTTGAATGCTTAGATGGCAATGAGAACTTAGGCCTTGAAACCAGGATCCTGGTTCATGACAGCAGCGAGTCCTACATGGCCCAGATAGACCAGAAACAGGAATACAGGAGCACTGGCAGGAGCGTCAGCATCCAGAAGCAAGAGAATGAGGAATCTCTGCCTCATATTGTAAATAACAATTCAATAGAGGACGATTCTAGTGTGTCAGGCTGCACTTAGCAGGAGTGGGCGCACCTTGTTGAACTTGGTTTCAAATATACTGGAACTGTAAAAGCTCCAAAGAGGGGCTGGGGGGAACCTTCTTCCAGCCTGTTACACAGCACGAACATGTGGTAGGAAGCAAGGCTAACCACACTTACGTGGCAATAAAGCAATCACGACATTTTTGTTTCACAGGATTTTTTTGTTTTGTTTTGTTTTTATTAAATGAGGGATTCTATTGACATTTATCAAATGCTTATGGTTGTCAAATATTCTGGTAGCTTTCTGGAATGGGTTTACAAATCCGCAGAAACCTCATTTCTTTCTCAGAAAAAAAAAATCCACAAACTACAGAAAATTGTAAAGGGACCAACGACAATCATACATGAAATGTAGCAGTGAATGCCTGGCTTGTTCAGTGACCTGCGACTGTCACAACCTTCAGTGATCAGATCTGGACACTATCAGAAGTTGATCTGAGAGAACACACCCATACAGAAATCAGCTCTTTACTGGCTAAACAGTACAGCTTTGTGCCCAATGAAACTACTTAATAAAATAATATGTGCCAAGAAAGTTTTGTAATGTCCAACATTATAAATCGACAAACTCAATATGGACTGATATCTTGTAAAACACATATTTTCAACTATAATGTTAGAAATAAGATCACAGCAGCAAGAACCCTGTACTTGATTCTTGACTTACGTTGCAAATATATTTCTCTACTATAAGGATCCAGATACCTTCTGAAAATGACTTAGAAGAAGAAGAAGAGGAGAGATGAGGAGTATGAGGAGAAGGAGGCAAGAGTAGAAAGAAGGAAGAAAAGAAGAAGAAAAGAGGAGGGGGAGGAGGAGGAAATGGAGGAAGAAGAAAGAGGAGGGGCAGGAGGCAGAAGGAGGAGGATGGGGAGGATGGAGCAGGAAGAAGATAAAAAAGGAAGAAGGAAAGGAGGAGGTAAAGCGGGGGAGTAAGAGGAGATGGGGATGTGGGTCTAGAATATAAGGGTAGCTTTACAGCAAGAAAAAATGATGACAGGAGAAGAAAGCTGAAGGTTCTCCATAGCAATTCTCAAAAGGTTATATGAGAACAGTAGCTAATAACTGGAATAATATTAGTTCAAAATTACATTCAAAGAGTCAAGTCAATATAAATCACACAGATTTAATGTAAATTGCACCAAGTAACGCAAGTGGTAGATGAGACTGCCCCACACAACAGAGGAGAAGCCTAACAGAGCAACTGTGTGTAAACTGTAGTTGTGGTGAAGTGTTGGCTGATGTTTTATCTAGAGCAGCCTTAGTTGTATCTGTGAAGACCGAGAAGAAAAGAAAGCGGCCTCGGTGTGTCTCTCACTTATTCCTACAGGAAATCCATCCCACCAACAGTTCTGTGAATATGACAGGCTTGACTAAAGATCTTCAGAGACAGAGAAAAAATATCTCTAGCAACTGCTACCCTGATGATGCTAGTGGGGTTGGGGGGTGGATCCTTGGCCCCATAGCTGCATCTTCTTTCAGAGCAGCTATTGCTCTCCCTTCCTCAATACCTCTATCATTTACAACACAAAATCTCTTCTATGTATATTTCTTCAGCCCAATTATAAGAAGTCACATACTCTACACAATTATTAGGAACAACAACCATCCCTTAATGCACCAGGAAATTCACCAGGGGAGACAGCATCCCTTACACACAAGCAGAAGATCCTGATTGTGTTTCTGATCATTTACCATACGGCTGCCTCCTTCCCACAGAGGGCAGTCCATACAGTTCTTCAGTCACTGCCAAATTATAATAACCCCTAAACTATATGTAAGCTATTCCCTCTATGCTGTGCACATTTTAAGTCTATAAGTATCTTGGATATAAATGAACACCTTTTTACAAATGAAGTGCTTTTTATCTCCTTATTTGTTAGTTTAACAGTGTGGGATGTTAGAAACTTCCCAAGGAAGTGAGTGTATCCTCAGGAAGCTATCTCCAGGCAGAGGAAGTAAACAGGCATGTTAATCTGATGCTTAAGGTCACACTGTGTTCACAGCTGTAAAGGTCAAATATTTTCAAAATCAGATTATTTGTACTAAGATAATGAGTCCCTCCCCACCACCTATGCTGTGTCTCCTCTTTTCTGGAAAAGTTGGCTTTTTGATGTTAAAATGTAAAGGAAGGTGGACAAGTGAGAATAGAATAAAACAGAGATACTGTTATTGGTCACTTATCTCACTAATTATATGAATTCCACTGAGATCCCCATGCAAAGAACAGGCAGTTGTGTGAGCCCACTCAATATTGTCAGGCAAGAAAGGTTCTACCTAGAAGCTTCCACCTTCCCCTTGGTGGACCCAGGTGGATTTTTCCAAAGTTGTAAACACCCTGCTACAGATGTGACATCTTCCTTTCACTACTGTATCATCTAACCACACAGCAAAATCAAGCCCCACTCCTCTAGGAGGCTTCCCCTCTCCTCCAGGTCTAACCCATTCCTTTTTCTGTGTACCTCTGACGGAGGCCATCTGATGAGACACTCCTGCTCCACCCTGAATTACTATGTAACTGCTCCATCAGTGTCCTGGCCTTGCCATAAAATTGGATTCCTTCAAGAATCAAACTGAACTATTACAAGGGATACTTGTTTAAGGCTAGGGGGAAGAGAGGAAACCCTGGGATGCTGCAGGGTACATGCTGTGTCTAAATGATTAAATCAAATCCAAAATGTTTTTAAAGATTCTTCAGGGAGAAGAAAATATATTTTAGTGAAGAATTGCCCACTGTGTTACAACTGTATGACCCATGCCTACCATCCATTTTGGATACCACAAGTGCCAATCAAAGGTATTTAAATTTACACCACACTCGTTAATATACCCCCATTTAATGAAACTGAAGCTACTGAGAAGTCTTATGAACAAAGCCTTCATTAAAATATGCTTAGTTGTATTTAAATGAACCAGAATGTTTACCTCTGAAATATATCAATTGCTTACTGAGTGTTCTTTTTTACAACAAAGGGTAAACTAAGAAGAAGAACTAAATATAAAGTTATTTTAGAAGAGGTATTAGGATATCAAAGATCAAAACTAATATCTCTTCCCCAAAGACACTAAGAGATCATACTTTAAATATTGGTCTAAAATGGAGGGGGGCAGGGAGGAGAGAAAAGGGGAGCTAATTTTCCTTGGAGAGTGGTGCATGATAGCCATTCCAGATTATCCAGTTTTGAAGATAATTCCCTGATGAAATTACACCAAGTTTGAATCTGAGGGGTATTTAGGGTTTTATTTCCAAGCTTATATACCAATTTTGTAGATCACAAATTGATGAGTTTCACACAGCTTAGACTAATCCTTGAATGCAAATTGGACATCTTGTCTTTATTAAATTGGACACGCTGACTCTATTACATGCTCAGATCCCCAGAGGTAATTTGTGAAGTGTTTCAGATCTACCTAAACTTCTAATTAGGCAGCAGCTTAAGCTGTAAGAGCAACTCCATCATGTAGCAATGAACTCCTAATTAAATTAGCAGAACACATTAAGCCTCATCAGCTAAAGCTTTGCAATGATTTCTTATGTGATCCTGACACTTTCAGAGATGGTTAAGTTTAAAATTTAATTTTAAAAGAAAAAAAAATCTATGTAATAATCAGCCACTACCTCTACTTACAGCTAATGGAAGTTCCAAAGACTGCAGCCAATTTCAGAATCTCTAAAGTCCCCACCCTACCTCTGAACTTGAACCCATGTCATTTTTGAACTGTTAGTATTTAAAGACATTCTTAAGTGCCATTATCTTCCTCCAGCTCTTTCCTTTTTGTTCATCTTTCTATGTTATATGATTTATGTTACCGGCTTCTACTCTAATTTCACTTGATCTTTAGGCCGAGGTATATTTAATTGAGAACAGTTTCAAGGTTGGTGCTGTGAAATCATTATCTTCTCCTTGAGAACATTTCCAACTAGAGAATGATTAGCCCTGAAGGGTGGTTTGGTGAGTAAGAGCACGTGCTGTGTAAACATGAGGACCTGAGTTTGAATTGTTATATAACAAGCTGTGCATGCCTGGAACCCTACCAACAGGGAAAGCAGACAGGTGGATCCTTGAGCTCACTAGCCAGAGTGCCTAGCCCAATCACCAACCTTCTCATTCAATAAGAGATAATACATCACCCTGTCTAAGGGTAATAAGGCAGTGAGTGATAGAGAAGACATTTGCTGTCTTCTTCTGACTGCCACCTATGAACACAAACACTTGGAGAACATGCATCTACAGACTTACATACATACAACACACACACACACACATGCAACCATACATACACACACACACACACCAAACAAACAAACAAAAATCCCTAAAACACAGAAACAATAACCCCATGGATCCACTTAAAGGAAAAACATGCCACATATTCCAAATAATTATCCAATACCTTCCTATCAAAATAGTTTATAATTGCATGTCATGGATAACTTCAATTGCAATTCCCATTGGTAAGACTCTTTGCTACAATCTGTTCAGGATGTAGTAATTGTCACTTACAAACTTACTCTCAATAGTTTAGTGTAAAAACAACTTGAAATAACAAAATTTTATCTTACAGACATATAGCTCATGAAAGGGTTTCTTTGAATAATACTGGCAATGAAGAAAAAAATTATGAGTTGACAAGATAACTTCTCACATATAATTTCAAATTATATTTTGATAACATCTTATACATGATAGTCATAAATTTCCACAGACTAACAATGGAAAAATCAGGGCACCTGGGAGAGAAGCAAATTGGAGAGGGTAAGAAAGAATGGTTTGTAAGGAATGTACACCAAGGACGATATACAAATTATGAAAGGGTAACAGTGATATCCATTACTATGCACAGTTATCACATCTTAAAAACTATGAGTGAAGAGAAATTTTTAACAATTACAAAACAAGCACAAATAATTAATCTTAGGAAGTTGGGCTCATAGCCCATCCTTGTCACTTAGTAGTTTATATGATTTCAATCCGCACTTACCTTTTGAGTTCCCTTCCTCATCTTTCCAATGGAAGCATCAATGCCTATTTAGAGAGAGATGATGACAGAGCAACTTTCAATGCTGTCCTGCTCCTGAAAGCACTTGGATGCACTCAGTACAGGGGCCTCGACAATATTGTTTGTTGGATGAAACTGGGATGATAGCTCCATGAGCAAAGGCTTGCCACCCATGCATAAGGACCTGAGTTCAGATCCCCAGCACCCATGAAAAAGCTGAGTGCAGAGTCATATCTGTAGCCCCACAGAGGAGAAAGGGTAACTGATGCAGGAGAGTACCTGGAGCTTGCTAGCCAGCGACCTGAATTAGTGAGCTCCAGGGTCAGTAAGAGAACCTGTGCCAAAATGGAAGGTACAAAGTCACTGAGGAAGACATGTGATGTTGACCCCCACAAACATACATTTATGTGTGCACCCACATACATGTGCACATGCATACCACACACACATACAAACACAAAGTTCATTGAATAGTGACAAAAAGCCTCAAGGGCAAGAGGAACCACCCTGAGTTAAAAGCATGATTTTTTTCTTCCTTGGTGAATCACATTAACTTTGTTTAAGAATACACCCTCAAAGAAGTAGACAGAGCACAACACAAGACAGAGCAAATAAACAGAGCCATATGTCGTGGCACATTCGAATCAACTCTTTTTGGTGCAGGCCTAATTTGGGCACTGAAAATGTAGGAAACCACTGACTATATAAATAAGTGGGTGGATTTTGGTCCGGGAGAATATCACTATAAATTCTTTGGGAGTCAACTCATGTCACATGCCTCAAAGGAAAGACTTAAAATCACTTTCTCACCAGGACTCAAGTCAAGAGGCAATTCCACACAGCAGCATCAAGGAACTCTATTGGAAGATGAGTAGTGAAGTCACTGGGTAGGCTAAGGGCAGACTCCGTCCTCCTGCCAACAACCAGGATCCACCTGAGTCCAACACCCATTCTCACACCCTTCCACAGAGTCTGCCTTGGCCTAGCAGCAAGCCCATAATAATCATGCAGAGACAGAGGCCAAAAGAGATTAAACACTTCCACCCCCAGAAAATGACAGCTTGTTTTGGAGTTTTTTGTTTGTTGTTTGTTTGTTTGTTGTTGTTTTCAAGATGACAGAAGTTTTTTGTTGTTGTTGTTGTTGTTAGTTTGTCATTATTTTGCTCTAGTTTGTTCAATCCAACAGTGCTGAATCAAACTCCCGCTTGGCAATTTCTTCGGGGCTTATAATCTCAAGAAAATCATTTCATTCCCAGTGTCCCAGGTATTTCTTTGAAAATTTCTCTTTCCCATCTTGCAGGACAGTGGGTGAAAAAGCTGAGAAGCCTGAAACAACGAAGATGCAAACTGAAGCCAGGAAGCTGGTAGTCTCACCGCCAAAGCAGCAAAAAAAGGATGACGCTAAGATTTTAAGGCCCGAGGAGAGGAAGCCCCACTGAAGCCGAAACCCTGTCCTAGTTAGAGGACCTGGCAGGTACTCCTGCTCTATTCCAGAAAGGCCTTGAACAAAAGGAAATACTCATCCAAAAAGTCCAAGGTTGAAAAGAAGAAAAGGTAGATGATCTTCGCCACCGTCACAAAACCATGGCAAAAAGAATGGTGATAATTGGGTGGTGATGTTTTGCAAAATGCCTGGGTATTATCCTACCAAAGACATGCCATGGAAGAAGCTACTGAGCCGCAGCAAAATGTGCTTTTGCCAGCACACGAGATGGCCCTGTGCCGGCATCATTCCCAGGACCATCTGATCACTCTCACCTGCTGCTACACAGGCAAAAGAACGATTTTCCTGAAGCATCTGGGTAGTGGCTGCTACTTCTCACTGGACCTCTTTGCCTTCACAGAGATCTTCCACATAGAACACACTAGAAGTCTGTCGTTGCTACCTCTACAAAGGTCACTATTAGCCAAGTTAAAATTCCCAAACACCCTACTGATGTTTACTTCAAGAAGAAACAGCTGTGCATGCCCAGGCACCAGGATGGAGAGATCTTCTACATGTAGAAATACCAGTTAGAGCACGGCTGATCAGAACCCTGTGAGCTCCCACATTTTGCCCAAGATCAAAGTTGTTCCTCAGCTTCATGGCTAAGTGTGATCTCAGTTCACTCTGACAAATGGGATGCATCCTCACAAACTGGTGTTCTAAATCGCTAACGACTCAATTAAACAGTTACATATATTAAGGAGGAAGGAAAGATGGAACGAATGAACTGGCCAGTCCCTCATAGCCTCATAATCCTAGAACTGTGCAGATGACTAGCCTCAAAAGCAACATTTATAACACAACCACCACCCTTGATCGATCCCTGGGAGCAATCGCTGATGTGGCTGTGTTTAAAGAGAGGCTAGCTGAAATAACTTCATTTTACTCCGGAGCAGGAGAAAGACTGATCAGTTGAGATGTCACCTCAGAAGCCACATCCTCATGTCATGGGCAAAACTCATCTTGCTCTCCAGGAGACTTCACTACCTCACCCAGTCCACTGACAGTGCATAAGATGTGACTGTCACCGTTTGCGTCAAAGGCCATTCTCTTTAGGATAGAACATTTGACTAGATGGGAATGGCTTCCAAGAGTAGAAGATGAAGAAGAGCACAGCTGGAAGGAATTAGGCTGTGACGTGCAAGGTTAGCATGCAGATTATGCTGGGAGGATGAACAATGCCAGTTTCTACACTTGCACCTAAACCCCTCCCTGTAGTAGCTGCTCTCAACCTGTGGGTCGAAACCCCTTTGGTGCACTCACATATCAGATACCCTGCATCTATTTACACTATGATTAATAACAGTAGCAAAATCACAGTTAGGAAGTAGCAATGAAATAATTTTATGGTTGGAGGGGTAACTACAACATGAGGAACTGTACTAGTGTTGCAACATTAGCAAGGTTGAGAACCATTGCCCTATAGTATCAAGAAATCATGAGCTTAAAGTATCATAAGGAGTATTTATGGGCTGTAAAGAAATCCTGTATCAGTTATTAGGGAGCACTCTGTGCCTCCAGCCATGTTTTAGGAGTGTGTGGCTGAGCCAGAATGAAGATACACACAATGTTTTCAAGAGAACATTCCTTGTGGGTCTTAAATGCCATCCTCTGCTAAGTGTTATAATGCATACTATAATGCTAGGACTTGGAAACCAAGGCAGAGAGCCCACAAGTTCAAGGTCAGCCTAACCCACACAGAAAATCTCTAAATCAAAGGTTAAAAAGAAGCTCTTTCTCATGTATTTAACAAATTGTATTAACAAATATCAGGAAACACATGCTGTGTTGCGCCATCTTAAAGTAGATGCTGCACACTGACTGGCAGCACCAGGCTACTCACTGGCTCCTTTTGTCTTTCATGCCAAGCCATAGCCCCAGAGCAGGTATTACTACTTCCTTCTCCCCTTTCAAAGCTTAGAGGCAGCAATTTCAAGGTGTTTTTTTTTTACTGTGATTTACACACAAATCTGCAGAGGCGTCAGCTCCTTCTACAACCTTCATGACTGGCCAGTTAAAAATCATGGTCATCTTCTCAATGGTTGTCCTTGGGTCTACTTATAGTTAAACTTCCACTAGCATCCTCCACCCAAGTTAAAAGCAGATGTGACTATCCTTTTCTTCACGGCACACCATGTTCTCAATTTATACCACCACACATTGTATGGTAGAATCCATGTTTTCTAATATGGAACATAGCCAGTACCATTAGCCACACGATAGAGGTCAGACTCTAGTTCACACAGATATCTACACACATCACATCAAATGACAACAAAAGTCAGGGCCAATATAGTACCTTCCATTTCCTCCCCATCCCACCTAGTGGCAGCCCAGCACTCCTGTATGGTGTTTGCAACCCAACTGTTAATGTTCTCAAGAGCTCAGGGAAATTAATCATATATATTATTTATTGACTAATCAGTCTAGACCTTTAAACTCAGAGTCAGCCTGTGCTACCAGGAGGTAATACTGATGAAGTCAGAGGTGAAAAAATAAGAAAGGTCCAACAAACAAACCACTGTAAAAAGTCAGCTCCACTTTCATCAATTTTCTTAACATCAAACGTTAAACAGTGGGGATGGAGAGATGGCTCAGCTCTGAAAAGTACATACTGCTCTCCTGAGTTCAGATCCCAGCACCCGCATGTGGTGGCTCACAAATGCCTGTAACACCAGGACCTGGGAATCTAGTTTTTCCTTTGGCCTCCATGAGCAATTGCACATGCATGTGATCTCTCTCTCTCTCTCTCTCTCTCTCTCTCTCTCTCTCTCTCTCTCTCTCTCTCTCTCTCTCTCTCACACACACACACACACACACACACACACACACAATTTTCTTTTAATCTAAGGTTAAACATAATTCTTGACAATAGTGGGGAAAGAGTCAGAAGAGAGTTTTAATGGAGCCTCTGTCGTCTCTGTAGGAAGTGATGCTGGCCTTCTGTTACTCCACCAGATCATTGCCAAGAAGGGTCACCTGATAGTTTCCAGAAGGAAGCAACTCACACAACATCATATAAATCCACCTGTGCAGGTCAGAGAATGTGCCACCCTAATCATTCATCCTGAGAAGCAGCCTGAGGCCCTGTCATTTGGGGGGGGGGGGGGAAATTGGGCCTGGCTACTCACCATCCTACACAGGAGCATCTGCGTGGCAGGCAGCCCTCAAACACATTTCCCTAAAGCAAATGCCCACATTGCCTTTATAGTTTAATATTTTCAATTTTCATTGATCAGAAACATGCAGACAAAATGAACCTTCACTCTTTACCCCCCTCCTCCCTCACTCTCAGCAAAGGTTAACACATTCCTTTTTATTCTTTTTCAGCTCTCCAACTGAATGGCATCTTCCACAGAGTTGAGACTTTCCCCACTAAGATCTGGAAAGGAACTCCACACTAATTTAGCCCATTCTGTTTCATAAGAATATCAAATTTTCTTAGTCTTTTTTTCCCCCTGGTATTATTTTCATAATGTCAAAAATACAATCATGACAAAACGCATAAAAACTTGGTATGGAAACCAGTGCCTCTCTCTGGAAGGAAAAACAAAAGAAAAGAAAGCCTGAGGTCCCCAGGGTTAATTTCCTTTTTAAACATAGAGAGCAACATTTTTAAATGCATAAAATCCTAGAGTTTCTTTTCCCAATTCTTTCAAAAAAGCATCTACACTTCAGTATTTTCTATGTTTAAAGGGAAAAACAATAATGAGAAAACAAACACAGGCAAACACGGATGATTTCAAAGTTTATCTATTTCCATAGACATATGGATGTGGCAAGATTAACTGCCACACATTAGCCGGAAGAACTGAGAATCTCATAAAAGGAATTTCTAGCTGAAGAGAGCCAGCCACTCTGGATAAATGTAAGTCACTTTTCCTCTGCATTCTAGGAATGGAGCTGCCAAAAGCAAGTGGCTATAACCAAACAGCGAGGATTGCTCATTGACTCCACTGAATTTCAAGAGTGATCAAATGCCCCCCGTTTAACTTAGCAAGGTGGAAAATTAAAATTGGATTGCTACCTGGCCCTTTGCTGTGCTAAGTAGACCACACCAATCCATCTGCCTTAGGAGCTGCTGACACACAAGAAACAATGCAAGGTTCAAAACACAAATGAATAGGATCCAGCCATCCGAGCCACTTACACACTGGCTCGAGGATAATGAGCCCAGAGAAGGTCATTCTGTGCTCCCTGAAACCAGACAAAACTTACAGAAAGAGAAAAATAATCGTGGAGGAAAAGTATCACCATACATCAATCAAAACATAGACTCCAATACAGATAAACAGAACATACAGAACTCAAAAGGCCAACGTCAGTCTGTAAGCATGACTCCTCATGTTAAGAGCAGCAGACACTAAGCCCTGAAAACAAAAACTGGACACAAGCTTCCTCAGCACCCTGGACATTTGAGAAAATCAGGATGTACAAAATATGCAAAATTTTAAAAAGCCTTCTAGCATTAATGGCACAAAAAAATGACCTTTGTTGGATAATTAATCTAGAGGGAACTCTTACTCAGAAAGGAAATCATCCATTGTGTTTCACATTAAGACAAAATAATTGGGTCAACTTTCTACTAAAAATCACAGAAATAATTCTTCACTCAATTAAGGAATAGCTCAAAGCTTCTGGGAAGCAACTGAATTCCAGCATGTACTTCTGCAGAAACAGCTGTGGAATCCTTTATCAGTTATGGGTAAATGGATGTTCATGTTTATAGTGATGTCTTTTCACATATCATTTCAATAATGAAACAAAGCTTCTTTGCATATCCCAAACTTCAGTGATTAATTCAAGTCCTACACACGTGACCATCTTATTAGCATCATCCTGAATTTAAGGAACAATTATTTCATTCAATCTTGCAGGACTTTTCAACTTGTATCAAAAGCTCTCATATCATACCATTTTGCCATACTGGAAAATTGGTATATGATGTCATAGTGGCTTTTCTTGAGTCAGCTCATTACCTTTTTGCAAAATAATACCATCTGCCTTAACATTAAGACTCTTAAATCCCACCAAATCAACTTCATCGGAAGTACCAACACACTAGCCAAAGGGAATCTTGGGAGGTCATTGCCTACTCCTTTTTAATAATCTGATAGAGTCTCATGCCATAGACTAGATGAAAATCTCCCACATTTTCTTCATCTTGCAAACAGTCAGCTCTGTGAAAGGAAGATATAATATGAAGACCAGAGATGCCTACCTTCGCTGGTGGCCACATTCTTCTGGGCTTTGGTTGGCGTGTGATCTGTACTTGAACTCACGTCGGATGAGATGCTTGAGCTGCCTTTGCCTAGAGCAAAACAAGGAAAAAATAGCTTCTGAGTCTTGTAATCTCAGAACTGGACCATGCTTTTTATTCAGTCACACACTAAACTACTCGTTTCCAAGTAAGTGGCTCTAATAAAAAAGGTGGAGTTTATGGAAGGGTTTTGACTTATGTATTAATTATCTTTGGGGAAATACCTCACCCACATTAAAGTGGAATTAAAGCCCTCTTATTGCATGGCCTAATTATAAACTCAGACAAGATTATGAAACATGGCCAATGTACAAATATAATCTTATCTTGGAATAAATGTGTTTAAGTAAGTACACTTGGGGAGCACATCCACTGTATTAACACCACTATACACTTTTCATTTACTAGCACTGGAAATCTCAGAATGAATAATTACCAGACGAGCAAGAGCTGGCTGGCTTCACATGGCTCTATCACTTTAAGAACACAAATTCCATAAAAACCAAAAAAAAAAAAAAAAAAAAAATTGCCGGGCGGTGGTGGCGCACACCTTTAATCCCAGCACTCGGGAGGCAGAGCCAGATGGATCTCTGTGAGTTCGAGGCCAACGAGTTCCAGGAAAGGTGCAAAGCTACACAGAGAAACACTGTCTCGGAACCCCCCCCCCCCCCGCCCCCAAAAAAAGAACACAAATTCCACTGTTTAATATGACTTTCTGGAAAATAACAAAACACCAAGTGCATGGATTTGTGGACCAACAGTGGTCCTCAATCCAGGAAGCATTTTTTATATAATAAGATGCATGCCAATGTTTGGCGTCAACTGGTTGCCATAAGCATGACAGAGGTGCTGCTGGTACCTGGAGGACAGTGGCCAGGATTGCTGCTAAGTGTCTTAGGATCGACAGGACAGGTCCTCCACAAGAAAGAACTTTATAGCTTAAATTCCAGTCACACTTCAGTTGTGATGTTCTAGTCTACTTGAGTTATATATATATATATATATATATATATATATATATATATATATATATATATATATATCTGTTTCCACACAGGGGAGGCCCTGAGAGCTATGGTTGGAGATTTCAAAATGCTCCAAGTTACCTATGTCCTTGAGGATACCCAAGATTTCCATCTCCTCCCTGTAATTTAGATATACCTGTAGCACTGTAACTTTAACTAGCACAATACAGCAAAGTTGAAGGGATTTGGGCAATGTGACTAATATCCCCAAGTTAATAAAACTTTAATTAAGCAAAAGGAAGAATATCTTGTGTAGACTGAATGAGGTGAGTTCTTTGAGAGGGTCTAGAGGAAAGAGGACCTTCTGCTGTCCTTGAATCTCAAGCAGTAAATGTTAAGGTCAGGGTTAGGCCTGTGGAATGAAGTGGAATGAAGAAGAGGACCCCAGTTGCCCACAAAGACTATGGCTCTGGCTAATAGTTCGGTTGCAGCTTTGTATCACCCTGTGCAAAGGACTCAGTGAATGCATACCCAGAATCCTGACCCAACTGTGCAATAACAACAGCACCTCACTTGTGTTATATCTTCTTATGTCATAGTGATTTTTGCAATAACAGAAAACCCACTAACTATATTAAAGGTGCAATTGTTTCATTCCACGAGTTATGATAAAAAAAAAAATTTACAGTGTGCCAAGAAGCACTCTTTTCTAATAATCCACCCAATGGCATATTCAGGGCATTTCATAGTTACTTTCTACCAAACTGTTGACATCTTAACCCCCCAGGACACAGCATTAAGAGATGAATGGCTTGGGGGGTAATCAGATCATGAGAGTGTAATCCTCATAAATGGCATCTGTATCCTTGTCAAAGAGCTCCCTGCCTTCTTCTGCCACATGAAGGTACAATAGAACAGCAGTATACAAACCAGGGAGCAGGTCCTTAGCAAGAACCAACTGTGCAGGCACCCCAATCCTTAACTACCAGTGTTTAAACTGTAAGGAATAGGTTTGATTGCATATAAGCTACCTAATCTTGGGTATTTTGTCATTGTATCCCATATGGACGAAGCCAAGTCTGAATGAGTAAGCTCATGATCTAATTTCACAGAGTAGAACAGCATAAAGTCTTAGATATAAGGAGCTTTCAGGATTCTGTCTCCTATGTTGAAAGTCATGGAAAAATCCAAGTTCATGGGTACTGTCACCTGAGCAGGCAAGACAAATGGGTGTTCCCCATTACCACTGCCCTTAACTCACTGTGACTTAAGGCTCCAAAACAAGTCTGCTATTTAGAGTCACAATGCTTTCACAAATGCTTCCCTCCGCATTAAGTGAGATGCTACAGTAACTGTTTTTGTTTGGGTCTAACCAACCTCTTGGATTGGAGCCTTTGGTGGTAGAATGACATGGTGAGTCACTTGCCCACTTAGAAGTATGTGAACTTGGTCTCTGACCTCAGTATACATCTCCTTTGCTTTGTAATCTTGGACATCCACTTTCCCAGGCTCCCTTCTGTGCTGGAAGTTCAGCAACTGTATCTGGCAGGGGAGGTGCTTAAGCTGAAAGATTTCTGCTGGCTCAAATTGTTAATGACTCTGAGTCCATTAGATTATTCTTCAAAGCCAAGTAACATAAACACTCCCTTTAACAAGGCAAAAATATTATTGTACACCACCTAATACATAGACTTAAATTATTTTAATTATGTTATTGCTTAGTGAATGTGCAAATGGAAAACTTAAAATAAATTCCATATGTTCTACCTCTGATTCAACAAGAAAAGGAAAACAAAATAACAAATTAAGCTCGAAATAACATAACATATAACATTAAAGAGTAACAGCATTAATTAAATACAATAGGTGATGGTGTTTTTTGCAGAGATTAAGTTGCATTTCAAATCTTAAACACTGGCTGCTAAAGACAATATGTGCCTGGATTGAAGATGTCTCTGCTGCTCTGAGATGTGAGAATTCATTCCACCTGTCCATCACTCCTTGCAATGAACTCAGGAATTCCTTTGGTTTTTTTGCAGATAGGGTCTTACTATGTAGCTGTGTCTGGTCTGGAACTTGCTATGTAGATCAGGCTGGTCATGAAATCACAGTGATATGCCTCCTTCTGCCTCCCAAGTGCTGAGATTAAAAATAGAGGTGATAGGGGTAGGCTGGGGGGGGGGATGAGAGAAGGGTCTATGGTTGGCATGTAAAATGAATAAAAAAAAATGTTAAATAAAAAAGAAATGGCTGTTACCACAACAGGCAGGGAGTTCTCTCTTACAACAAAGTAGACCATCATCAGAGCTTCATTTGGTCTAATTTCATTGTTCACATCTTCAGGTTTTTGCTTTTCTACACTATCAATCCAAAATCATTGCAGAAAAGTCCTCCCTTAAGAGAGAGTCTTACAACAGGATTCCTCTGCAGTGAAGCCAAGATGCCATGTCCAAAGAGTCTCACAGCATATAGTAAGACTTACTTACATGTCAATGGACTAATTTGTTTTTTGAATACTTGCACACAGTGAGTAATGATTAATTAGATCAGAATACTCAGAGTATCTATCACCTTAAATGACCATTCCTTTGTTTTGGAAGCATTCATTTTTATACTGTCATCACATTGAAAGTCCAAAGATAATACATGCCTGAGGAAATTCTCAGTCACCAATGGAAATGTGTGTGTACCCTCTCTGTCTTGTGAAGGAAGAAAGGGCATAAAGGTGAAGCAACAATGATGGTCATTGGTGGTACCATATGGAGCTGGCTGCAAGCACCTGGATTGTGCAGTGCACCCTCATACTTTAGATGTTTCACCATATTAAATATTCGCTATGCTCTCAATTGTGCTTCTGAATCTCCTTATTGCTCCTCAAAGAAAATGATGGATTTCTCCATTTGCTAATTATCCCTACCAACACCAGTACAACATCATCGTTGTGATGGACCGCTACTAAACGGTGAGTGTGTACATACATCCATTTTGTGCACAAAAAGAGCAAGGGTGTCTTGCTCAGGAAACACGTTTTGTCCCCTTGAGGGGAAGACTCACTCCATTGACATTGCATGTCCTTCAATGAGTAGACGTTTTGAAAACACATTAACATCTAATGCATTAATTGAGGAATGCCAGATAACAGGAGCTCAAGTCCAGTTGGTTCTCACAGTTTGAGGTGGTTACATTTTATGATGTGACCACAAACACAAAAGCATTGCTCTGAAAGGTCATAGGAACCCCTGCTCACAACATTTTCATTAACAAATCAATGCAAACTCTGGTTTTATATGTGTTTCTCTTCAAAGTCAGCATGTTTGATGTGCTTTTGGCTCATTTACATTGAACTTCAGGCCAACGGCACCGTAAATCCAGCCTGGATGAGGATAATCTATATGGGACATCAGAGTCTGTTTTTAGGAATGCTAGAAAGCTTTTAAGAACTATGCCTGAGACATTTTAAATGGCAAAATTAGCAAGAGACCGTAGCGATAAATAACATACCAGTAAACAGACCACAAATGAACACCGGTAATGGCTGAAGGTATGGTACAGTGGCAGATTACTTACCTAACATGTACAAACCCCTGAGCTTGATCCCAGTAATGAAAAAAAAAAAAAGGCAAAATAACAAGAATAACAACACAAAAGATGAAGATGGCCTACAGTGGGAGACAAACGGCAGAGTGTTCCCTCCCTAAACTTCTCATGAGAACATACTCATTAGAAGACAAAGTTTTCATTATCTATGTGCAGGGCTCTGGGTGACCAATAAACATAGGTATTGATTTGAGTGGCTACAGGCAGATGAATTGGAGAATATATTATCTGTCAATATGAGGGTCGACTACATATCATCATGCATTAAACATGGTTCTGCATCTGGTGGCCAGATTTCATGATGACTATGATGTGTGGCATGAAGGATTCAGAGTCCAGAAACCTAAGTTCCTGCCTGTAGTTGCTACTTCCTGTGGTGATATTTTATCTGTGCTTTAATAAATAAACCTTGCCTGGAGATCAGAGGGAATAAGAAGCCATTTTAAATAAACAAAGAAGTCAGGTGGTAGTAGCACATGCCCTTAATCCTATCACTTAGCAGGCAGGGTCTTTGTGTGTTCAAGGCCACACTAGGGAACAAAGCCAAGCGTGGTGACACATGCTTTTAATCCCAGTACCAACCATAAAGGTCTGGTGGTCTGTACAAACAGACAGAAAGTGACAGAGCTGTGTAGGAAGAGGAAGTGATGTGGCTGGGCTAAGACAGCCAATGAGAGAACAGAACAGAAAAGGCATATAAACGTGAGGAGACAGGAAGAAGCTCTCTTTGGAAGCTGCAGAATTGATGAGGCCAGGTTGGCTGGTGGCTTTCCCTATTTCCCTGATCTCCCTAATGTTTTTTATTTAATAAGGCCATTTAGAAATTCATCTACAACTTCCTAGTCTTGGAAAGACAATTAAGCCCTCTCTGTCTTATGAAGATAATTTCGGCATTGTACAGTTATTCTAGTCATTAAAAAACAACTCAGTTACATTTCTAGAGATGGGGAAAGCAGCTCAGAAATACCCAATTTTTTAGTACAATTGGCTTCGTGTTATATATATCACCACGGTGTTCTCATCTGCCTTACACCCGGCATCATAACCAGTTCTCCAGTTGTTCAAGAAGAGAAAGATGTAGTTGAGGCAGAGTAGTTGAGAAGAGAATAAAGAATTAGGTGTTAAATGATATCAAAGATGGAGAGGCAGAGCCAGGTGAATCTCTGTGAGTTCGAGGCCAGCCTGGTCTACAAAGTGAGTTCCAGGACAGGCTCCAAAGCTACACAGAGAAACCCTGTCTTGAAAAACAAACAAACAAACAAACAAAACATGAAGGAGGAGGAGGAGGAGGAGGAGGAGGAGGAGGAGGAGGAGGAGGAGGAGGAGGAGGAGAAGAAGAAGAAGAAGAAGAAGAAGAAGAAGAAGAAGAAGAAGAAGAAGAAGAAGAAGAAGAAGAAGAAGCAGAAGCAGCAGCAGCAGCAGCTTAGCCGGGCAGTGGTGGTACACACCTTTAATCCCAGCACTCAGGAAGCAGAGCCAGGTGGATCTCTGTGAGTTCAAGGCCAACCTGGGCTACAGAGTGAGTTCCAGGAAAGGTGCAAAGCTACACAGAGAAATCCTGTCTCAAAAAACCGAAAAAAAAAAATGATATCAAAGATGGAAGATGCATTCCACTGAAGTTGATAAATGTTATTTTATAACTTCATTAATTAATGCTCAGATAATTATAATCCCTGCCATAAAGAAATCAACTGGTGGGTCAATTATTTTGGCTGTTTCAGACACATTATCAACCCAGGGATGCCAGCAGAACCACATGCCTGCTTTCACACCATCAAGAACAAATATTGGGCTTTTCCCAATATTTGAAAATAAAGATGATATCCATTCAATGCGATCTCATTCATGAAGGATTTAAATTTCTTTCCTTTAAAAATCCCCCTCCCCCAAACAAACTGAACCTATTGTTGAGTACACAAGGGTGAAATAATAGTTCTTAACCCATGGCCACACAGTCTGGTTAAAATCAGGAAGTCATAAAGCAAAAATGACGTGAATGTGGGATAGAGACCTCTAGGGAGGTGAATGGCAGGGAGGGCATGACAGGGGGAATGGAAACTAAGAGACGGTGGGGAGGAACTGAGAGTAAACAGAATGCATTGTATCCAAGGATGAAATGGCCAAACAATAAATTTTAATCAATTATAAAATTAATAAAAATCACCACATGCAAAATAGAAACAAATTTTCTTTTCTTATTTCATCCCTGGTGCCCTCATTGTTTTTTCAAGTAATTGAAACAAGATGGCCAGAATTTCTGCTGT
This sequence comes from Peromyscus leucopus, assembly GCF_004664715.2. NCBI lineage: Eukaryota > Metazoa > Chordata > Mammalia > Rodentia > Cricetidae > Peromyscus > Peromyscus leucopus. Next base: position 7,150,182 of record NC_051072.1, on the reverse strand, counting down.
GAGCTATAGAAGGACAAGAACAGATGTCATAGAAAACTCAATGTATAAAAAGAATATAGAGTGGGTCCTCTAATGTCTAATATTCTTAAGAGTCTAAGAAATGTCTGGCTTTACTCTATGAACCCCTGATTGTGTATGTTAAATCCATCACATGAATTACAGACACAGATACCAAACACAAACTACCCAAGCATGTTTAGGCAGCCAAATGGTTGTCTCCACTGTACTTCCTGGTTTTCTCTACCACTTTGCTTTCAAGCTGCTATTTTCAGATGGTGAGAGCCTGATTAGATATTAAATGCCCATATTAGGTATCCACACCAAGAGAAAGAAAACATTTCAATATCTCAGTAATAAATCAGAGGAGCACTGAGTCATAGTTATTTATTGAGTTCACTATCCCATCACTCATTACTATCTTGAGATGGTTCCTAATCTAAATTGATCCACAGTTTAAATATTGGAATGCAGAGAATAACAATATGAATCACCTCAAAGAACTAGTTGCCTTCATCCCTTGCCTAGGTTCATATTAGTTTTTAAAAGACACTGAAAGCAAATTGTAAGAATGTATTAGGTCTTTCAGGCCAAGGTAGAACAATTTAATTGGTGATTTGCTGAGGACTAGAGACCTTCAGGAAGAGTGAAGAGGGACAGAATCCCAAGAACTCTGCTGTATTTGTGTGTAAATGAGAAACATCAGCTGGTGCTTCTGTCCTATTCTCTGTACTATAAAAGTCAGAAGCAGTGGATTAGAAGAGAGAGGCTCATTTGAGTGCTGCTCTGGCCCAGGGATTGGCAAAGAATGTAAAGAAATGATGCCATAGAAGGTTGTACCACCTCCAGGTTGAGCCGGATGGCCAGTGCTTTGGGCCACAGTGGATCCAGAGGAGAGAAACCACAAATGACACATTTCTGTGCTGAGTGAGCCCTGGGATCCTCACACACCTGCTACAAAGACCTGCACTTGGAGACTAGAGCTGGACAGCCAGGATGCTTGGGGCTTCCCCTCTCTCCCCTGGTAGGGACCTATGTGCTTCTCTGTAGAGCTTCAGTTTCAGGCATATAGTGAGTTTACTTGGAGAGAGCGGGGAGAGGGAGGGATGCTTCCCATTTCACACAGAACCAGCAGGTGAAATGTCAACCCTTGGCTTAAACCATCTTGGCTCTAAAAAGAGATAAAAGAGATACATGATCATTTTTAGTCACGTGAGCTCAGAGGCTGACAAAGGAAAAAAAATAACTAAATAGAAAATTTTAGCAAATGAACAAGCATGGTGTGATGTGTCTTAGTACTACCCATTTTCTTAATAGAGAAAGGTTCCCTTCAGTAAAAACCCCTAAAGCTTTCCTTTATTATTCCAGGAAGGAATAGTTACTAGTAAGGAAAAGAAGAAAAGGAGGTGAATTCCACACCACATCCTAAAATACATAAAAGGCCACAGCCTGGCCAAAGCCTACAGAATACAAAATGGGCTACTCAAGAGGGTGGGAAACTAGAGTCAGAATACTGGCATTAGAATCTTGGCTTGGCCAATAACTTAGCCGCACAACTGTGGGGATGGTCCCTGTTTTCCTAACACTTCAGTTTCTTCATTTGAATAATTGATTAATAGCACACACAGAAAAATCTTACAGAAACACAATGAGAAATGCTAATCTGGTAAGGAAGGTAAGTTGCCTATGATGATACATGTAATAAACAACAAACATGACATTGTCTGGCACTCATTCTTCCTCTTATTCTTACTCAGTTATTCAGCAGATACAGGCTAAGTTGACTGCACACAGAGTACTATGGTCAGCATTAGAAAAATGAAGACAGAGAACACTGCAACAAATCACAGGTACTTGAATATAACTAAATATGAGCAAGAGTATGATTGTTCCAAATTAAGCTTTTCAGCTGATATTCTGAAATTCTGCTTTCTTTTTTAACTTTCTAAAGGGCAAAGGAATGGTCAGTATTCAAACACTGTCAGATTCACAAATTGCATTTTCTTGTTTTATTTCTAACACTAATCCTAGCCCACTACAAACTTTTCCTGAAACAATGATAATCAAGACTCATTGATTGAAAGTCATCTGTCTTTTCCATCTGATTACCAGCTCCAGATGGGCAGGTTCTGCATCTGTTTCCTTCACGTCTGGATCCCTGTGCTGCTTGGCCTACACTATGGACACTCGGTACATGTATTAAACCGTTTACATAAGTGGCTGGCTATAGGGATGAAGTAGAGATTTATCCTATTCTGTTAGTGCTGGTCCCATGGTGCTTTCTAAGAAGCACCATTCAAACCCATGCTCACTCAACAAAGTCTATGCAATCATTCTGCTTAGAGCTTGCAAAACATAACTTCCAAAACACGTACGGATTCCCAGTGGGGACATACAGAATAGTAGTCTGCATTAGTTTCCTGGAAACATCACAATAAATTACTCCTAGCTAGATGATTTAAAATAACAAAAAAAGGTATTATTTCACAGTTATGAAAACTACAAGTTTGAAAGCAAGGTGTTGACAAGACCATGTCCCCCTGAAGGCCTCTATGGGGAATCTGATGCAAATTTCATTCCTAGCTTCAGCAGGTTGCCAGCCATCCCGGAAGTTCCTTGGTTGGTGGCAGCCTAATTCCAATCTCTGCCTGGGTCACCAAGCAACGTCCATCCCTCTGTGGCCTCTGCCTCTTGTAAGAACATTACCAGTCATGCATCAGAGGCTGCTCTGGCTCTCTTGGCCCTCAATTCAGTTAGCTGCATCTGCAACCACCTCATTCTCAAAGCAAGGTCCTATTGGCATGTTCCAGAAAGGACAGGAACTTCAGAAGAGAGAGAACACATTTCACTCCGGTGTGAACTCAAGCATTATTTTCTGAGAAATTAAGCAGGAAACCCCATCCCAAAATGTTGTCTGGGTACTTGCTCAAGTTTCACCATGTGGCAGCATCATTATGGGTGGGAAAGCAAGATGAGCCAGTAAGATTTAGAGTGTCCTTGAATTCAAGAGGGTTGGGATGCCCCGTTTGAGGAAAGGCAGCACTGAGCACACAGGCTAGATGGTTTCGTAGTGAAAAGGTAGGCACCTTCTCACTGGCGACATCCGGACAGAGCCCACTCCCCTGAGCCACACACCCACATACCGGTCTTCAGGCAATTCAGTGAGAGTTAACACAGATGCCAGCTGACACAAAGACAGATGCTGCCGCTGCTGTTGCTGCCACTGACAGATGGTGCTTTCACAGCTGGTGTTCTGAACAGAGTAATGAGAGGCTCAGAACCATGGACAGGCTAGAGCCTTCATGCATGAATGCAGAATTTCCATTGTAATGTAAGTCGCTGCGAAGTCATTCTTGTGCTAATAGCATCACTACAATTTATTCCAGTAATTAATTTCATCACAAACACCCAAGTTCTGAAGAGCTACTGTGGCTCATGCACCCTAAGGAATCTGTGCACAAGGGAAGAGTACACTTGCTGTTCCGGAGGGTCACCTCCACTTCAGTGTGACCTGAGAACCTTCAAAGCCATGTACTCCCTCCTAGCATTGAGCCTAAGTTTGCACAAGTCCATGAGGGCCTCTTCTGATTCACTTATCCGTTTCATCCCTTCAATATCCTGTGCCACACACAATTCAGAGAATCATCACAGCCACGAGGTTTCCTTCTGAAGAGCTTTTCTTTTACTTTCTTTTTATTTATTCAATGTGTCTTTTACATCATGCATCTTGATCCCATTCATTTTCCCATCCCTTCGCATCCCTTTCTGCCTTCAAACTCCCTCCAAAAAAAAATTAAACAAAATTTAAGAGAAAAAAAAAGAAGAAAAGGAGAAAAATTTTAAATCCCATCATGAAAGCTGCAATGTGCCACAGTGAGTTATGCAGTAAACCCCTTTGTCCACATATCTTTACTTTAGAAGAGTTATTGGTTTGAGGCCTCCAGTTTCTATTACAATATGGATGTTGGGCCCTCACTGGACTCTTCTTGGATATTCTGTTGTTGCCCTGTGTTGTGGAGATCCTGCAGCTCTGGGTCTGCAGGTCAGGCCCCTTCATGCGCTCCACCCGATCATAGATGGGGTGGATGCTGGAGCAGGCCAGTTGGTGTAGATGGGGGAGAATCAACCCCAGGACATGAAAGCCGAGCTTGTCTCACCCCCTGCTCAATGCTGCAAGGGTAAATTAGCTGGAACAATACTGGAGAGCTCACCCTGGCAGTGAGGACAGGAGAAAATGGGCGTGTTGACCAACCCTGCAGCTGCCCAGGCCCTGAAACAGGATTATGAATTGGTCTGCTGCAGAATTTTGAGGGTAGGAAAAGAGTAGAATGAGGGAAAGAGTGAGTATTTGCCTCTGAGTCTGCAGCTGTTTGTGGACTGGTCCCAGGCTACAATTAGACAGTAACAGACAGTTGGAAATTACTGCCACTTGCTGACTCCAGGTGTTTTGCAAACACCTTCCCATGCATTTTCCTTAATTATCATTGATGGTCAATCTAAACCAGTGAAAATACTTTACACAGCTTTCAGGCTCCTTGTTGTCCTTCTTTCACACATAGCAGCAACCAAGAGTGAAAAGGGAAGGAGGAATAGCGTCTGCATATTTACATCAGATGCAAAACAATCAAGATCTCATCACTTGCAACCATACATGGGCTATTCAGTAAAAAATCAAAATCAAAAACAAGACACAGGCAATAGCCTATTGTCAAACATCTATACATGGAAACAAACAAACAAACACACACACACACACACACACACACACACACACACACACACAAAAAAAAAAACAGCCTTGATTTGATAAGACATTTATAGCACACATCTCTCCTACCACAGTGAAGATTTGGGAACCAAATGCACAGGAATCCCCAGCTCAGATCCAGTTTCTCACTGACCAGCAGAAGGTCTGAGACAGCTAACCAATGCTTCTGACATCCATCCCTCATCTCTCCCAGGGGAGGGCGAAGCTAAAGGAGAGAGCTTGGAGATTCTTCTAAACTTTCCACTTGTACGTTCTTTATAAGCCTCCACTTAAAACTGTATCCACCCTCGAAGAAAACTATAAACTATTTCACCAGTAGGAGACAAGCTCCAGAAACACCTAAAATGGAAAGGCACATCCTTCTCCCTATAATAACAATGGCACACATACATGTACTCAGGAGAACACACACACACACACACACACACACACACACACACACACAATATACATGCACACCTACAAAATGTATACATTCCACCTCCACAGATAATCCACATACACATTGTATTAGTTCCTTTTCTCATTGATGTGACAAACAGTATGACAAAAACTTCCTGGAAGTTCCTGGAAGGAGAATTAAATGTGGTACATGGTTTCAGTCCGTGGTGTCTTAGCAACAAGCATATGGGCAGAGCATCATGATAGAGCATGTAGAGAAAGATGCTGTTAATCTTATAGCAGACAGAAATCTGAGAGGGAGAAAGGGGTGATATCAGGCTAACATTCAATGACATGCCCTTGGAACCTACCTTCTGCTGCTAGTTGCCATCTCTTAGCAGCTTCCATATCCTCACTAAATACCACCACCAGCTGAGGAACAAGCCAGAGAGGGAAATTCACATCCAAGCATAACATAAATATGTATCTAATCTGCAAAAGCACAGGTAGACTATTTCAAGTTATGTCTTTGAACCTCTGACATTTGAAGTTGCCAACCTAGTAGAATTTTTAGTCTCCAAATGACGGTCCACATGTTCCTGCTTCTTTAGATCATTCTTACTCATCACTCATCTCTTCATCTTTCTTTGGAGTGAGAGATAGTTTCTTCAGGTTAATAAAGGGAAACTGTAATCTCATTCCACAGGAATGGAAGTTTCTCTGAGAACCAGCCAGTGAATGTCTGTAGCTGAAGTTTTCTCTAGTCCTGCCCAGCCCCACAGACCCCACAACCACTTATAAAATAATCACTCAGCTTATATTAATTAAGCTTCTCGGCCACTAGCTCAGACCTACCACTGACTACCTCTTACACTTAAACTCAGCCCATTTCTGTTCATCTATATGTCACCACATGTTCCATGGCTTTACCTGTTGGCTTTACATGCTGCTCCCTGGACGGCAGGCTGGTGTCTCCTGACTCAGCTTTCCTGTTCCCAGAATTCTCTTCTCTGCTTGTCCTGCCTATACTTTCTGCCTGGCTACTGGCCAATCAGCATTTTACTTATACAGAGCGATATCCACAGCTAATGTCAGCAAGGGGACAGCCCTCAATGGCAAGGGCCCTTCCACTCCTGAAGCCTCAAGGGAAAAAAGGGCAACAGGAGTACTCTGCAAGGAATACCTGCCCCACTGGAAGTCTGCTCTGTCCTCTGATAGCATAGCTGCCATATGTCACCTCCAGTGTCAGGTAATGCAGCCTGTCCTAGGCAATCAATGCAGGCCTATATCTTCCCTGTCCCATGAAGGAAGGGCAGAGAGATGGCCAAAGTTGTTCAATGCTAAAGGATAGGTCTTTCTCTTCTCTCTCTCTCTCTCTCTCTCTCTCTCTCTCTCTCTCTCTCTCTCTCTCCCTCCCTTTCCCCCTATATATATATACACATGTATTATCATATATAATATTATAGCATATAATTATATCATTATAACATATAATATATAAATTGATACATAGATAATATATAAGTATTATATTTCAACAGCAGCAGGTATCAATAGTATCCATACTACATCAAGAAGAGCTATGATTTGACTGACTCAAAGGTGGAAGCTTCATCTCCAGTGCAGTTGTATTAAAGACAGACCTAATGAGAGGCAACAGTATCATGTGGGCACTGCTAGCTATCATGAGAGTAGTTGCTAAAAACTGATGTCATCCCTCCTGTTTTTCTTTTATATGACCTCATTTGACCTTTCATGTCTTGCCATGACACAGTACATCACAAAAGCCTTCACCAGACACCAACAAGATTATAGAGCCGGACTCTCCAGCTAAATCATAAGCTAAATAAACTTCTTTTTCAGATGAGTTAGTCAGCCTGGATTTTAGAGCAACATAAAATGGAGTAGGAGAAAAGGAAGTGTGTCTTATTTATTTTTCTGTTGCTATGATAAAATGTCCCCCCAAAAGCATCTTAAGGAACAAAGGGATTGCTATGACTCAAAGTTTAAGGCAGTTACAGATTGCATCTACAATCAGGAAGCAGAGAGCAATGAATGCTTGTGCTCAGCTCTCTTTCTCCCTTTGATACAGTCTAGGCCCCTGCCCAGGAAACAATTTCACCCACAGAGGGAGAGTAGGTCTTCCCATCCCAATTAACCTAATTAAGATTGCCTGCCACAGGTATGTCTAGACATCCGTCTCCCAGGTGATCTCAACAAGTTGTCCCTCAAGACTAACCATCACAAGGGTGCAATTTCTAATGAAGATACACATGGCAAAACAGGAGTATAGACTGTAATCAAGGAAAGGTATCACTGACATGTTACCAGCTGAAATTGCTAATACTAGACTAATCCATGGAGTGAGGCGATGAAAGTCAGAAAATCCTGTCTGCTACATGAGGTAGTAAATGTTGAAGGTAATTTTTTTTTGATAAATAAAACTATAGCTTGAATTGAGGGAGAAAAATATGTAACATCAGTATGTATTTGTATACTCCTAACTCCACATGCTGACACTACAAAAGGCAGAGTAAATATAAAACAATAATGGGAATAGTGATGAAATTTAATGTCTTAAATAAGCACAACCAAGTAAAGAAAATAGTATGCGTAACCACATGATAAATCCAGTATGACTTGTAGACCCTAACAAATAGTCTAATTTTCTCTGTGCAAGGACCAGATGACTCCATAGGCCGTTCTTCTCCTAAAAACTTCAATTCAACTTCCATTTATAATCTATGTTGTATTTTTTTCAAAGCTTTATGCATTAAAAATATCACTCTCCCTAAATTTTGCATTTATGGTCCTTTTATCATATAAATTGTGGTCATAACCTAAGTGAAGGTTTTCAGGGGCCACTGGAGGGAAAGGGCTCTCTCTGTAAAGGAGATACATCAAGCAAAATAAATCTTGCCTAAACCTGGAATTGTTCTCGAACATAGAATATAATAATTTTTCTTTGGCTAGAAGAGGTCAAATACTCCAGGGACAGCTGTTGCTTCCTTCCTCTGATGCATTGACTCTTGATTAATAATCATAAAATTCCCCAGCATGCTTACCCCCACGCTCTTCCGGCACAAAGGCAACACTTCAGCCATAAAGGTGTCAAGAACATGTGGACTACCCTCACATCTGAAGGATAAGAAGGACCCAGGGATTGAAGCTGAAAATATGAACTTTAAAATGTTCTCCACTCTAGACCTTCCTCTTCATTGTCTTGTCAAATTTAATATTCACAGTCTAAAAGCAAACTGTACGTGATGAATAAGCTAAGGAACCCAGTTAGAAATTCTAGAGTATGTTTATGACGTGTGTGTGTGTGTGTGTGTGTGTGTGTGTGTGTGTGTTCATAAAAATTTGAGTGGAATGTAATTTATAGACCTTTGACTCATTTAAATATAAAGTAAGAATTTCAGGCATCTGAGATGCTCTTTTTTCCTCACTATGATAGTATCTAGGGAGATGTTTTTAAATACATAGTTTGAGACAGGCAGAATAATCTTACTGCCTTAAAGATTTATATATCACTTATAGATATGAGATGGAATCAAATATAAAAAGGAGTATTTTGGCTTGTTTTCCCCCTGGCCCCTTCTCACTCATTCTAACGTATGAGAGATGAGATGGAGTGAAGATAAATACACTGAAATGCTTTTGTTGTGCTATTCTCCAAATATAAAACAGCCATTTCCATGACCCCCGGTAACCAACATGTGTGGAATATGGGTTTTTCTCTCTAGTAATCAGAAAGCAAGCCATCAATTCTGTAGCAAGCCATGAAATTCTTCATTTGGGTATCCATTGTTTCAACATCTGACAAGGTAAGGTGAGGTTCACTTATTCTGACTAGGGAGAGGGTCTGGTCGCATGAAGAATCAACCATATAATTATACCATTGGAACATTAGTTACAGGATATGGTTGATTTCTCACCCAATTACACCCCACCCATTATTCTGAGAAACTAACTACAATCTAGGGACCTCATGATCTCCTCCTTAGGTTGATTAATTTGCTAGGATGACTCAGAGAACTCATGGGAAGACTTCATTATGCTAATTGGCTTATTTAAAGAATATTAGAAACAATATAGCTGAAGAGATATGGGAGAAAGGTTATTGGACAATTGGTTTGGCACCGTCTTCCAGATTCTTTCATGTGCTCACTTAGAGAGAAACTCTCCAATTTCTTATCCTTTAATGTTTTATGAATGCTTCATTTCCTAGGTATCTCTACACATGGCCATTGATGATTGGCTCAACTTTGAAACCCTTTCCTCTTGTTTGATGGGGGTATAGAGCTCAGTCTTCCATCATGTTATGACTGATTCCTCAGCAACTGGACCCTTCAGGAGCTATCAAAATCAGCTATCTCATTGGCATGCAAAAGACATGCTTGTGGTTCCGAATATTGAAGGGTTTTAGAAGCTAAATATATCACGATACTGGACAAAGGCCAAATAGTTATTTTACAGTATCATGCCCTTCTTCCTATGTTTTAAAGATATCACACACCCAGTACCTATATCATGCCACTGCCTGTGTTGATACCACTAAAAGTTTCCTACTGGATTTTTGGCTTAAGCTTAAAACTCTATTTTGACCCATAAGCTGCTATTGCCTTCCTCTGGGCATACTTGCATAATCCCTAAAGTAGGTTCCTATTATCTGGATAATTGTAAGACACAGTACAAGGTACTTACAAGATTAACATTTGTTGAATGAACCAAGTAGTAGTTAGTGAATCATAGTCTCTGTCTTGGACCACTTGAATATGAAGTCTCCTACAAGCTCATGTGTTAGGGGGTTGGTTTCAGTTGATAGACATTTAGGAAGTGACTGGATTCTGAAGGCAATAAACTAATTCAGAACAACCACTTGATGAATTCATAATACAATGGCATTATAGTCAGTAATGGAAAGTAATACATAGTTGACAGAAATTGCCAGGATCTGAATAATGACTTATCTACTGAAAACAAGATATACATCCATACATTGTATCATTCAAAAGTAAATTCTACCATGAACCTTTTTAGTGTATTTTAAAAAATGGTTTTATTATTGTTATTTAAAAAAAAAAAAAAAACTCAGCCAAGTTCTGGTATGACCATGCATTATGATTTAGCTCGATGCCTGCTGTAGACATAAGAGCTCTTAGTTTTACAGACAGGAAGGCTTGGTTTTAAGCTCTACTTTGAAATTAATCAATCGAACAATCTGATAGTTCTATGCCACTGTATTTTCCTTCTGCCACGTAAGAGGATTAGGGCTGAGGGGTCCCCCCAACTGACAACAGGAAACAACTACTCAGCAAGTTTTGTAACCTCTTATGTTTCACGAAACCCTCGCAGCAAGCCCATGACATGGGGCCAGCATTTCTACCCTCACTGTCCTCCCAGGGAAGCTAAAGTGGTGGTTGTGACCTCCCCTCAGCTTTTAAGTAAAAGCACAGACTCTGACCCCTGGGCTTCCACCTGTTGTCACCCCCTTACGTTCTTACCAGGTCTCTGTGGAGGAGCTCAGGTGATAGACAGCTTTGTTCTCCATCTGCTTGTCTGGGGAAGACACTTGACTCTCTGATCAGTCTTAATACTGATGCCGTCAAAGAGTGGTTGGTTTTCTTTCAGTCACCTCAGATAATGCAAGATTTTAATGGCTGGCCCCCAGGCAGTACTCAGAAAATGTTACCCAGCAATGTAGTTCCAGAACTTGAATTGTGTTTAATTATTTATTTATTGAATGACTGACTAGTTGATGTAGTGTGTGTGTGTGTGTGTGTGTGTGTGTGTGTGTGTGTGTGTGTGTGTGCACATGTTCATGGTGGTCAGAGGCTGATGTTGGGCATTTTGTTCAGTCTCTCTGTATCTGATGCTGTGAGACAGGGTCTCTCACTGAACAATTCTTGAATTGTTCTGAGATTACAGAAACCCAAGTGCTGGGTTTGCAGGTACCTGCCATCATACTCAGCTTTCCAGTTTGGTTCTAGAAATCTGAATTTTCATCTTCACACTTCAAAAGCAAGTGCTTTCCTATCTGAGCTATCCAAACCCTAAGGCTGCAGAGTAGGACAGGCATGTAGTACCCCAAAATTAAAATGAGGTAATTACTTTAACTCAAACAAAAGATTCTAGCATTAAGAATTATAATGTTATTAACCAGATTGATAAATTTAGACCATCTGTCTAGGATTTTCTTTCAACCTTGTGTGTCAGCCAGTCTATTCTGTGGAAAACTGTGGTGGTATTGTGTTCCCCAAAATATTGTGTACCTTAATAAACTTACTTGGGGTCAGAGAACAGAAAAGCCACTAGTTAGGCAGTGATAGCACACACCTTTAATCCTAGCATTCCAGAGGCAGAAATCCATCTGGGATCTCTGTGAGTTCAAGGCCACATTGGAAACAACCAGGCTTGGTGACTCAAGCCTTTAATCCCAGAAAGCAAGCCTTTAATCCTAGGGAGTGATGGTAGAAAGCAGAAAGGTATATAAGGCGTGAGGACCAGAAACTAGAAGCATTTGGCTGGTTAAGCATTCAGGCTTTGGAGCAGTAATTCAGCTGTGACCCATTTCTGATGAGGACTCAGAGGCCTCCAGTCTGAGGAGACAAGACCAACTGAGGATCCGGCGAGGTGAGATAGCTGTGGCTTGTTCTGTCTCTCTGGTCTTCCAGTGTTCACCCCAATAACTGGCCTCGGGTTTGACTTTATTAATAAGAACTTTTCAGATTCATGCTACAGGAAACTCCCCTAAACACATCACATACAGCACTGCCCCATGTCCCTGATGCAATTCTTGCTAGGGTATAATAGTGTTTCTTATAAATAGAATTCCATTTCATTTTCAACTCTCTCAGAATAAACCCCATTTGTCTCAGAGACCCTTCCTCACTCGGAGTGTTGATACCATTTACAGCCATTCGGCACTTACTATGGTAAAAAAAATCACAGCTGACCTTTACAGTATGCTTGGGGATACACCAATGTTTTCTTATGTGTATTTTCTCACTACATTGCATTCCTATCTTCTTCCATGCCCTGGGATCTCAGACACTGCAGCTGGCAACAACACTACATCATGGAGCCCTTGGGAACAGATATTGCTGATATACATGCTCTAAATATTTGGAGATGAAAACAAGAAAGACAGAGTAAACCTCATTTTTCACACAGGTGTGTTTTTATAGTTTATATGTTTTATATAAGACTGTCCAAATTTCCATACCACTGTACACACATGTACAGAAAATCATCAGCAAGCAATCCATGTTAGTAACAGCAATGGGGTAGGGGGGGAAATACCACTTCTATGGTGATTAAGACTATTTACACAATGCAAAACAGACCCATCCTGCACCTCTATTAAAGGTAGCTAGGACGTAATTTCACTACTTTATGAACAGTAGTTAGGATGTCATCCCACCAGCTCAGGTTCTGAAAGCAGGAATTTTGAGACATTTTTTAAAGCTCTCTGTGAGTCTCAATTTTGGACCCACCGTCTCTGCAGCCTCCACCTGATGAGATCCGTGGAACCATATTCAGTTTCATTCTCCAAGCCAAAGCTCACAGGGTCACAGTGTTGTTCGCTTCCCTCCCCAGGGTAAGCTGGAAAACTCAGTTCATGTCCCTGCTCCTGCCCTTGAATTTCACGCATCAGTTCAGTCTGTCTGGTGAGTGGCTAAGGAGTGCTCCCATCATTCCCACAGAATACAACTCCTCCACTACCAAGTAAGGAATAGAAATGCCAGTTCAAAGAGTAATGAAGTTTATTGGGCTGGACCGCCCAGGATTAGAACAGATACACTTTTAACCTTTTCAACTGTTTACTTTCCAAATACCTTACCAAATTCTTGACCTCTTCGACCCACCATATGTCCTCCCTCTACATGCTATGAAAAGCCTAGACAACCAAGACACCAAATCTCCTGTTGGCTTTCTCAGACTCATTTGAAAGAAAAATATTTTACTTTCGTTGTAGGGTTTCAAAGCAAAGGCAAATGCTTCCAACCCCTCACTAATTAGCATCACTCACTCACATTAACTCACAGTGTGTCGACAAATAAATATTTAATGCCCAGTGTCTACAGAACATATTCCTGGCCTTAGAGAGAGTAATCTGCCTAAAGAGTGAAATTAATAAAATTAATCTTTAATAGTATGTGGTACCATATGAAATTGCCATTTTTGTGAGTACATGGGCCAGGATCAGCACCGTTACATAACACAGTTTATTTTAAACATTTCTTTTGAGGTGAAACTTTGTGGTTGTTGGTCAGTATGAAAATTTAAAAAAAAAATTCATTAGCTAGAGGCACAAACCCTTCTCCGTATCAGAATGAGTTGCTAATGAACATATTTTTAGAAGTAATACACATTAAACATTGAGAGAAAATTCACCGTCTTCTAGGAAAAGGGATGAAAAACATCTGTCATAGTAATGAATCAAGTAAACAATAACAAGGATGATGAAACCTACATGATTTATGTCTATCTCTTACATTATTTAACTTCTTACGGAGTCCATGGGAAAAATCAGTTTATTAATTTCTAACCTAAATCTTTACATCTAAGTACTTACCGAGGATCCCATACTGAGCAGGGGGAGACTGAGAACTGCTGATTTTTAACAAAGAGGCAAGTGGAAGAAAATGGCAAGGAAGCAAGAGGAAGGTGGTAGATGGTGGCCAGCTGCATTCGCTGCAGCTCCCTGTCCTTCTGACCCTGACCTTTCCTTTTAGAGGCTCTAAAACGTGAAATGTTTGTGAAGGAATGTTACCCTACAATGAGGAGGGGATTACTTCTCCCCCTGAAATGCTAGTCAAGGGTCCAACCAGTGCACATAATCGCATAGGATCACGCTTTCCTTGTGCCCGAATATGTTCATCTTATCATGGAACCAATCCTTCACTCACTATGGTTTTCATTTTCAAACACAAACATAATTTTATTTCTAGGCTCAAATCTACGGTGAGCATAGTGTCAGCTGTACATGCCTCCAAGTAATGAAAGGAGCATTTCACTAATAACATTTCTGTCCTCCATGTGACTATGTTGAGCTTAATTTCGAGTAAATTTTTCTCTTGTAATCTTTACAGGGAAAAAAAAAAAGAAATAACAACTTGGACTAGATGCTCAGATAAATAGCCTCCTCTTACTGATGACAAATGTCTCGTATTCATTTTCTACCAAACACAGAAGGACGGCTGATGTAACACACATCATCAAGTTGTTGTGGATACCTCCTAACAACCTCCTACCACCTTGCTTGCTGGGAATCACAATTTACAGCAAAACCCAGCTCATTTAACTGTTTCCCCTTTATGAAGTGCCAACATAAATTAAACTGACGGTTTTCCAGTTGGGGGGGGGGGAGTGTAAGAGACTATCAAATTGGAGCAGAACATGAACAGACAGAAGACCTAAATTTCAGCTGTGGTATTTTCTAGCTAAGTGACTTAAGTAATATGAGCACAATGTATTTAGACTGAGTTAGTGTTTGGTAAACATTTATGAAGACCAAAGATTCCATGTATCTATAATATGTCCTCAATGTAGCAGTCTCCAGAGTGGCACAGCTAAAACACTAAATAAATAGCCATACAGACCCAACCTGATCCCTCACAAGAGTCAAAACAGACTCACAGCATAAGATCTGGGGCTGCTGTCACTGAACTCATATCCCTAAGAACTGAAAGAGAAATGCTCACTAGTACTTGTGGAATCAAGCACATGTCTACCCCTAAGCCCTCCAATCATCCCCTTCTTCATTGACCTACCCTATAATAAGAAAATCACTTTCATCTTACAAGGTGAAATTTCTAAATTGACACTCTCAGCCCTGTCCCCTGTAAATGTCCCTGTCTTCATGGGGAGCTGCCACAACCTGTCATTGCCCACAGGTAAAAGTGACCCTGCAATTATTAGGCCCAGGGAAATCCTATGCTCCAAGGAAAGCATATTTGAGTCCTTAAAACACTAAGAGAATAAGAGAAACTCTAAGACATGTTATGTACAGAACAAAAAAAAAAATCAACCCTCCTAATAGAATCCTTATTTCTACATTAGAAATGAAAAGAGATAATAAAATAACACAAAGTGAACTCAATAGAAGGATTTCCCCAAGCACAGCAATATGTCCCTAATTTAATCCTTGAATATTGACATGCTTCCTGATAACATGATCGGGTATGAAGAGTTGGAAATCTAACAGAAGTATCACTTCTTTCCAAAAGGCATATGCAGTTAGGATGGGACTAATCTGGAAACGACAATCAACTCTGTAAGTCATATGGATAAAGGTAAGGTGCTCTCTCCCTGCAGATCTGGCTAGCTCAGATGTGGCAGGCAGCAGTAAGGTGTTCTGGAAATGAGACAATGCTCAGTGCACAGCTCAACAGGTTGTGGGACACACTGAGTACTTACTACCTAGAGAGTGCAGATTAAGGAAGGGAAGGACATAGGAGAGGCTCATGGAACTTCAAGCCTTACAAATGGCAACAAGGACCTCTTGGGCTACAGCCACAGAAATTTTGAAGGGCTTTCATGTCAGATTGGAGAATTCTAAGATTAGAGGGTGGAGGGTGTTAAACTGGAAGAAGGAAGACTGTGTTTAAAAAAAGTTCAAACCACTCTATGACTCAGTAGCTCTCTTCCCATGACTGTCCCCTCTTCAACACCTACCGTTATATTTCAGTTGACTTTTAAGGTCAATGATGGCTAAAAAGGTTAAAAATTTCACTCTTCTAAGAAAACATACAATATAAGGAAGGGATAGGAGTAAAGTGAAAATCTCAAATATGTTCTAAAACATCACGGATCCCATTTAAGTCAAGAATTCACAGCAAAGCTCCTTAGCTATGGAGAAGATGGAGAGGCCACTGAAACGTGTGCATCCACCATGTCCATAGCCGCTGTCTGACTCGCATTTGCAATTATCACACTGCAGACTGGCTGAGCCCAGAGCTGGACTGAAATCTCAGCAGAGCACAAAGGCAGCCTCTTAGGCTACATGTTGACTGACTGCACTCACTAAGCATCATCTATTTCTGTTTCATCAATGATAGTTTCCTACTTAAAGGACTGGAAAATAAATAATACAATTTATCCAGACTGTTTATTTCACTTGTTTGTTTGTTTGTTTGTTTGTTTGTTTGTTGCAATATGGGGATTGAGCCCTGGGGCTCATGGACATTAAGTAGACCATCAATTCTAAGTAGAAAACACGGTGTATGTCTCACTGTGCACATTAATGTCTCTATAGATGCATACTAATGTCCAAGTATGCCCTGGTCAGAGTTGTGGCATCTCTTTATTCCTTGTATTTTTATTGACTATATTGTATAAGTATTTCTATTACTTATTATAACAAAAATGCCCCTTAAATTTCTTAGAAAAGGGCTGTTTTGATTCATACTAATTCATGGATGAGAGAAGCTAAGGAAAGGGGAGAAGCAGATAATATATAAATATCTCAAAAGAAATTAAGCCACATAGGCTGACAATGTGCTCCACAAGAACCACACACTAACAATATGCCCCACAAGAACCATGGATTAACAAAACCCCAGTGCCAGGCATAAGAAACCACCTTTCTAATGGTTGGTCGTGATAGTCCAAGTGAATCCCCTAAACAATGTAGATTATTTATGAGGTCCTGGGTTCCCTCTCAGTGGTCAAAAGTCCCTATTGCTAAAGACACCACATGCTTAGAACACCGGACCCAGGTGATTCAAGATGGAACTGATCTGAAAACCTCTTTCCTGGAGTCTAGCTGCCATAGTTCCAGAAAATACTTTGCAAGCTGCCAAGGATGGTGGTGGGGGCAATAAAAGGCTCCACCCAGCTTAACCAGGACAATGACCAGCATTATAAGATATCCACAGAAGTTCAGTGAGTGGCACGTGGCGGCGGCGGTAACCAACAGCTGTCTGAGTTGGCCTGAGGCCCGCTCAACAGGAGGTAAATCAAGCCTGGGGCTGAAAATCTAGGCAGTTTCTTTGGGCTAGTGATGCCATGGACATCAGAAAAGAATCAACTGCTGCCAGTTTGCTGGACATGCACGATTCCTTAGTCTATTCCAAATTTTATCCTGATATTCACAGACGAGTGTGACTTGCACTGCTCATCAAGTAAGCCTCTTTTGGGAGACCATCACAGAAAACCATAACTGGACAAAATGCGATATCACTAGATCCCAGCCCCGATAGATTCGTCTGTACCATGTCTCATGCATCTAGGGCTCAGTAAATATTGAGAAAGAAAAGACAAAGATTGTAAGCACCATACTACCAAGAAGTGGCCAGTGAAAGAGTCTCTACTAAAAATTGTTGAAACAGCAAGATGAGAACAATGGCGATTGGTACATCAGCACAGAAAGGGGGAAATTTCATGGGGGCTCTTGCCTAGATAAAGACAACTAATGCCTGCTGGGAGATGGAGAATTAGCCTCTCCCAGGGACGAACTCCCACAACGGTTGTCCAGTGTAGAGTGGTCAGTTCTGAAATTGCATACACACAAACAATAAGGTGGATTCAAGGGGTTGTATTTATATATTGGTGCATAACCATAAATAGCAATACTAATTAAAGAAAAGCAGGCTATCAACTTGAGAGTGGGAGGCATTGGAAGTTGGAGAGAGAGTACCTGTGAAGGGATGAAGGAAAGGGAAGAGAAGAAAAGTTATATAATTCTACTTAAAATAAAACATGCTTAAAAAAATAAAATCTGACTTCCACTTCACAATAGACAAACAAATTAATAAAAAACTATGATTCATAAAACAAGGAAACAAAGAAAGTTAGTGAGTAGTAGATAGATAAAGCAGTACATATAACTGTTTTGTTTTTCTTTTTTCAAGAGAATGAACTAAAATCTTTAAATTCAAACCAAGTGTCTGAGTCACTGTTCTATTGCTCTGAAGAAACACTATGACCAAGGCAACTCATAAAAGAAAACATTTAGTTGGGGCTTGCTTACAGTTTTAAAGGTTTTAGTCCATTCTCATCACAACAAGAAGTATGGTGGCACACAGGCAGGCATTGCAGGAGTAGCTGAGAGTACCACACCATAATCCACAGGCAGAGAGACAGACAGACAGACAGACAGACGACAGAGATACTGAGACTGACTTGGCCGGGCATGGGCTTTTGAAGCCCCAAAGCCCATCCTCAGTGACATACTTCCTCCAACAACGCCACACCTCCTAATCCTTCTAATCCTATCAAAGAGATCCATTCCCTGGTGACTAAGCATAGAAGTATATAAGCCCATGGGAGTCATTCTTATTAAAACCACCACACAAAGCTAAGTTCTAAAGTTGTTGTTTTTCAAATTTTCATATTTTAGTAATCATCCCATCACTAGGATTAAAGCTTGGTGGACAGAGGAAAGAGGTAGCATCATAAATAGGAAGAGTAAATAGATATATCCCAGGTGCAAGTAGCCTGTTATTAAGAAAAGAGGATAGCATGACTTCTGCCTCTTGCCAGAGTTCTTTTGGGCAATGACCAGTCGTCACTGATGTACACATCAACACTTTAAATGTGTAGGTATATCAGCCTCAAGTACTTTTTAAAGTGATGACTTATTTGGGGAATAACAGCATTCACTTTTAAAATGTAGCCATTCATTTCTGGCAGCAAATAAATCACGCAACAGTTTCTGCACAAACTACCAACACTGAGCAATAAATCTTTAAATTCAGCCCTACACCAGGCACAATGCTATAAAATGAAAGACTAGTTTTTAACTCCGTGACCTCAGTCTTGCCTCTGCTGGACAGTAAATCTGATGCAAAATGAGCAAATATGGGTGGCTGAGTTTCAACCTGGCATGACACTCAGGCTTTGTCAAGGATCCCAGAATTTAGAATCTTTAAGAACAACAACAAAAAAGAAGGCTGGAAACAAAAACATCTGTAACACAGCAGGAGACGGAGAAATCAAAGGGAAGAGTTTTCACCTCCATTGGGAGGACACTTTGGTGACTCCTTTGACTTGATTCATCCCCCAAATTTGGTTTTTATTCTCTGAATTTCTTATCACTGAGGCATATATGCATTGGGTGAATGATGATACATTTATCCTTTCATCCATCCAATTAAAATTCAATGAATGTCTCATCTGTTACTATCGCTGGAACCCCGAAAATTGTTAAGTTTGATGCAGCTCCATTTCTGAGTCGTGGAAATTGGAATGACCTTTGCACATCGCCCACAGGACACTTTAACCATAGCCATTCATACTCCACGCCACACAGCATGCTGATGCTAAAGATATGGAGAGCAAAGCAAACGAGATCCTGCCTTCATCCAGACACATCTAGAACATGAAAATACACTTCATCATTTGCAGAGGGCTTAGAGGAGAAGTACAGGGTCCTACTCAATAAAAGCAGAGCTCCCGAGAGGAAGGTTTCAGGGAAGGCTATGCCGAGCTGGAGACCACTGAGCTCAAGTCTTTGAAGTGAAATAAGCCATACAGAAAGAATGGGCTTTTGGAATATAACCAGCACTGAGCAGGACTAGTGAGATGTTTCTCAATCACAAATCCCCACTAAAGTATCCATAAGGAATAATCCCGTTTTCAACTTTACACACAGATGTTAAAATAGGCCATGCTAGGGGCTAGAGACATGGGTCTGCAGTTAAGAGCACTTGCCACTCTTGCAGAGAACCTGGGATTGGTCCCCGGCAGCCATGTGGCAATGGACCACTGTCTATGATTACAGTTCCAGAGGATCTGATGCTCTCTTCTGGCCTCTCAAGAAAGCATGTGGTTCACATACAGTCTTGCAAGATCACCCACATAAAATTTAACTTTAAAAAAAAATGGGGAACTTTCTTCTGCTTCCATTTGGATGGGTCACTTGTTTCTACCTTGGTTGAAAGATATAAAGAAATCACGCTGGAACTGAGCTGGGAGCTTCATCCGTGCTGGCTAGCTTCCAAAGAGCCAGAAGGTGCTAGGGCTGCTGATAGAGAAAAACCACCCATGGTCTTACCCAGCTATGAACCTTATGAAGTATAATATCAGCCTGCTGGGTAAGAAGTGTCTACCTGGATTAGTGGCATAGATGACATGGGAATAGTCAAAGGCTCTCTAATTGAATTAGAGGTTCTTTCTATAGGAGGAAATCCACATCTGATATTGTAAATTCAGTCACCAACCATGCTTGGGGTAGGGAGTGTCATAGGCCTAAGAGGGGAATTTACTATTTCTGCTTAACTAAACGGACACAGCATCAATGGCATTCTAAATTTATTTTATTTGTAATAAAAATCTATGTTTACACCCAGCGACAAAGGCTACTCTCACCCTTAATCACAGAAGCTTCCCTTTGCAGCAAATGGCAATGAATCCTGGCTACCCAAAGATCCCAGGAATAGATAAGGATTGAAGGAGTGAAGTAAGAAAATAAGTTAGAGTAAGAAGAACATAAAGGCAACATGGGGATAAGCGTTGTTACATGCCGCCATCTAGGCAGGACACATCCATTGTAAGCATGAAATCAACAGCTACAGTGACTAGCACTGTCAACAATGACAGATGGGTCTGGAAGGGCTCATGGCGTCCCATTCCTTCCAGCCGAATTAATGGCTCCTGATAGATTCTGGCACTGAGGGAGTCATTATCTTCAGTTGTGTAGCCACAAGGTGAGCTCACCAGATGAACAAGTTTATCCAAACCCGTGGTCACACAAATGGCCCTGGTTAAACTCAGTGGGTGTCCTGGTTGAGGCTATTATTGCGGCGATAAAACACCATGGCCAAGTAAACTCGGGGAGAAAAGGGTTTATTTGGCTTATGTGGCCACATCACCGTTCATCATCGAAGGATGTCAGGACATAAGCTCAAACAGGCAGGAGCTGATACAGAGGCCATGGAGGAGTGCTGCTTACTGGCTTTCTCCTGGCTTGCTCAGCTTGCTTTCTTAGAGAATCCAGGACCACTAGCTGAGAGGGAGGTGGCACCACCCACAATGGGCTGGGCCCTCCCACATCAATCACTAATTAAGAGAACGCCTTACAGTTTTACCTACAGCCCAGTCTTAGGGAAGCTTTTTCTCAACTGATGCCCCTCCGCACTCTAGCTTTGAATTTGTGTAGAGTTGACATAAGGTTGTCATCCAGCACCATGGGTCACAAAAACAAATCAGAAAGAAAGGAGTGTGAGAAACAGATTTGTAGGGAGGAAGGTGGCTGGCAGGAATGGGAGAAAGAAAGAGGGGCAATGGGAATAATACACAGGAAACTGCAAAAGAACTAATTAAAAAAATACTTTAAAGAAGAAGAGAGATACTGGAAAGTAATGACAGAGAAAGAGAGAGCAAAGGAGGGGGAGGGGAGGGGGGTGCAATTTGTCATCACCCAGAAGTGCTAATGCTGGCTCCAAAACCTCAAACTCAGACTCCCTCATCAATCTTAATACCCCCCAGATTCTGTGCAGAGCAACCACAGAAAGAAAAGAAAGTTCTTAGCCAAATACTGGAGTCCAGCTTGGAAAAAGGAGCTTTGTAATGACAGCACATATTTTAAGGGCTTATTGGGATCTAACTAAGGAGACTGGCTCCAAGCCTTATAGTTTCACGTATTTTCTTGATTCCTAAATTAATCATTTTTAAATCATCTGCTTTAAAACAAGTCAAAGGGAAGCTTCCTCCAAAAACAGCCACTCATTGGCACCTCACGATTAAAAACTAGATCACATTTTTTGGGATGAGCATTGAATAAGAATTTTGACTAAGATTGAATATGATATATGCTCATGTGTAATGCATAGCAATGAGGCTGAAAAGAAATATTTAATATGATACAACCCTAACATAAAACTAAATCAGTTTTAACTACTCATTAGGATTTATTAACCAGAGCTTAGCAACTTGATGGAGTTATACTTAGTGGTATCTGAGCCTTTGATGGGAGAAAATGATTATAAAGTTTCCTCTTCCTATAGACAAATCTAAAGCATGCAATCATATTCTTCCCCACTAATAAAATTCCAAAGAAAAATAGGATTGCAAGTCTAGTCTGTATATTATATTTACAGTATGGCAAATTAGCTAACAATAGCAACTAATATTTTCTAACAATTTTTAATGTTGATCATTTTATTGTTTTTTCTCTTTGAAATATATCTCTATACATATTTTTAAAAGGTCAAACTGTCCATGTTTTCATCATTTTTATGACTTGCCTTGCTATGACTCACCTAAGTAGTCCCATGCCTCTCTGTAAGTATGGACAATGCATTAGTCAGCGGCTTGCTTTCTGCAGACTTTTCTATATTTCTTTTTATCATGCACATATACAAATATGTCCTTTCTTACAGAATGTGCTAGAAGTACTCAAACATCATACATGGCAGCCCATCTCTCTATACTTACTGTTAAACACAAACCTTGCAAGTTTGAGAGAAGGCAATAATTACAAAACTAGCTAATTGAAAGTCATGGAATACTTTAGGAAACATATTTGATTATCTTCAGAACTCTACCCCAGAATTGCTGAATAGGAGTGCTTCCAAAGGAAGCTTTGCTGCACCCCTCTTAGAGATACCACAAAATGGATTTATCTAAGTATCTGAGAAATTTTGCATCTTTCAAAAGAAGTATTCTTCTCAAGGGCTTTAAATAATACTCACAGGAACATGATTTTCATCCTCTATGTTATAGTTAGAGGGTTCCAGTCCATTGCAGCTTCATGATCAGATAAGAACAGGATCTTCTAATGTTCTCTCTTTCTATGATTTCCCAAGAAAATCAAAGAACTAGGAAGTTTACTACATCAGGTGAAAAATCTAGATCAGCAATTGGTAATGCCAACAAACATGGCACTAGCCATAATAGAGGCCTTGAGAAATGAGTGTGCCATGGAAGATTAACTAAGCTGAGCCAGCACTGGTGGTCCTCACATTCCATCATTGACTAACCCCAGTCATATGGATCACTGGCACTTCATAGTGATGGCTGTTCCTATACACAGAACAATCTAGTGATGGCTGTTCCTACACACAGAACAATCTGAACTTGACCCAAAACTGGAGATGAAAAAACTTCAACACTCAAGGAATATCCATCTCTGATTTCTT
This sequence comes from Peromyscus leucopus, assembly GCF_004664715.2. Classification (NCBI taxonomy): domain Eukaryota; kingdom Metazoa; phylum Chordata; class Mammalia; order Rodentia; family Cricetidae; genus Peromyscus; species Peromyscus leucopus. The sequence goes on along the minus strand of NC_051072.1, from coordinate 7,126,947 downwards.
CTTCACAGACATCTCATAGGTATTTCAGACCAGTTCACGTCAGTGTGACAACAGTATCTAATACTCAATTAAGTGCAGTGGAAAGACTGTTCATCCATTCATTTAGTCAGTAGACATTTAAAAATATCCATTAAATTTCAACCACATAGCCAGTGAAAGTGAAAGGGAGATTTCTATAAACAAAATCAGAATCTATTATAGGGTAGAATATCCACTTTACTGAGGAATGGATAAATTAGACAAATAATCACATTAATAAAAGTATAATGTATAACTAAGGACTTTAAAATGTGCATGTAGTTTTCTGTGAGTACAAGTAAAGGAAGGAGAGAAGAAAGAAAAGAGGGAAGGAAGAAAGTAAACAAACAAGAAGGAAGGAAGAAAAGAAGGAAGGAAGGAAAATAAGGAAGGAAATAAAGAAGGAAGGAAGGAAATAAAAAAGGAAGAAAGGAAGGAAATAAGCAAGAGAGGAAGGAAAGAAGGAAATAAGGAAGGAAGGAAGAAGGAAGGAAGGAAGGAAGGAAATAAAAAAGGAAGAAAGGAAGGAAATAAGCAAGAGAGGAAGGAAAGAAGGAAATAAGGAAGGAAGGAAGGAAGGAAGGAAGGAAGGAAGGAAGGAAGGAAGGAAGGAAGGAAGGAAATAAGAAATGAAAAAGAAAATAAGGAAGGAAGGAAATAAGGAAGGGAGGGAGGGAGGGAGAGAGGGAGGGAGGGAGGGAGGAAAGAAGGGAGGAAGGGGAAGAAAAAGAAGGAGGGACTATTGTATATATTGGAAATAAGGGAAGGTAACCTGTGTTGATTAGTAGTAAGTCGAATGGCAAGGAGGTTGGGAAAGAGTGACAGGCAGCAGAAACAGTCCCTGAAAAAGTCCCAAGCTAGAGCGACCATCATGTTGAAGAAAGTTCATGAGCTGGGACCTAAGAGACAGTGACAGAGCAGAAACAGAAGTTATGAGAGCCATAGAGCGCATGGAGAACGGAGGTCTTTGTTCTAAAGCAATGAGAATTACCCAGATATTTAAAGACAAACTCTAGTAATTTATTGAGAGAATGCAACTGTACAATAAAAGAAAATGTATTTGAAGACAACTGGTAAACAATTTAAAAATTCATTACATTATACTTTTCCTTAAGTATACATTAGATAAATAAATGATTCAAAAGTATAAGCTGGATATTGAAAAGGTATTAGAAGCTATAAGTACTTGTTTGATAATATGAACTAGAGAAATATTTTAGTCGTATCAGGAAATGTGGAAATCATATAGGAAATGATATAGAAATGTGACCTAAAAAAGCATAATTCCTGTATAGTAAAGATGATGGGACAGGGAAAGAAAATCAGCCAAAACGACCTCGTGAAGAAAGAACTCTAAATATATGTGAACAAAATATTAATTATTAGTAACACATCCTATGAGCAAACAATGGTTACTACTCAATTCTATAGAATAATAACCTCAATGTATAAACTTAAAAATTACAACAGCAACTTTGGGGGGAAAAAAAAACATGAACATGGCCAACAAGTATGGGAAAATGGTCTATCTCCACAGTAACAACAAAAACTTGCGACTCTGAAAAGACCTAAAAATTTCATAGGAACCAACTGCTACTAACAGAGTGAGGGACAACAGCAACCTGTAACCATCCAGAGCATAGAAATTGGCCAACAGTTGAGGAAGACAATTTGAGAACATCTACTCAATTTAAACGAGCAGGAAGTTCAGCTCAACGAGAATTCTAAGATCAAGCCACAGCCATTTACCTGACACTTAACATGAATGAAGAAATTAGAATATTGAATTGGTTAAATAAACTGTCATGATTGGTGGGGAAAAACACATTATAGAAACTTGAGCGTTTTATACATTTATTGGCAGTATAGTGTCTCCATGACATGATTGAATGATATGAAGCTACAGAAAATCATATGAAACAAGTGTCACAAGTGGAGACTGATACACATACTTTTCTCTTTGTACAAAAATATAGAATACTTCTCTTTCATCTTTCCCTACACATGAGAACACAGAAAATCAAATCTATTCACTGTTTCCCGTATGACCTCAACATATCATATTACTACTAAATGGATTTCCAGGATGCAGAATAAAACCTCCTGCTCATACCCTTGCCATTTTCAGAGTGTGAGTTTTAATCTTTTGTCTCTGGAATACCTTTCAGTGTAAGATAAGAAGGAAGAGCGAGTCTGGCTTCTGTCTGGACTCTGAGATGGGGCCTCAGGGAAGGAGCTGGCTTTCCTGCCATCACCTCTGCTCCCCAGATCAGAAATTCTCACAAACCTCACAAAGCACATAAGCAAACAGAGAGTAAAAGGAGGGGAAAGGCAGGCAGATACCCAGGCAACAGAGGTTCGAACTTATAAAACTAAAGCTGACTGTCTAAGTCACAGCAGGACAAACTGCTGAGTAAACAGTCCTAAGTGTTTCATCAAGAAATTTGTACAAGAACAGAAGGGCCCTGAAAGCTGTCAAAACATCTACATTTTAAAGCCCGTTCCCAGCCAGTCCTGGTGATTGTTTTCTGTTCCAAATGAAGCATATTAGATCCAACAGAGAGGAATCCTGGAGGCCTCACCACAACAATACTAACTCCACTGTTCTTTAACATCATAGGGCTTGGGCAAAACTAGCCTGGTAAGAACTTGGAGTTGCAGCTAGCATTGGAGGGTGACAGGTGGGACTAGCTGATAACTGTTTGAGTTATATCTCTCATGCATCTGCAAAGGTGGTAGGGGGGCTCACTGGAGAGATGGCTTAGCAGTTAAGAGCACAGGGAACCCTTCCAAAGGGCCAAAGGTCAATTCCCAGAACCCACATGGTGGCTCGCAAGCATCTGTAACTCCAGTTCCAGGGAATCTGACTTCTTCTGGCCTCTATGGGCACCAGGCACACATGTGGAGCAGATATTCACACAGGCCAAACGTCCATACACATAAAATAATAACATTAAAAATTTCAAAGACAATAAAAGGTTGATTAGAATTAAGTTAATTAATAAACATTATAGGAATAGCTAATACCCACAGCTGGGGAGGTCAGAGGTCCTCGTTGGAACTTACTGCCACTGCTTTCTTAAATTGTCATCCTGCCAAACTGCCTTGTAAACACTCCTATTTGTACCTATAAATTAACACTCCTCCCAGCCTTCATCAAATAAGTTTCTTATTACAGTGGGTAGTGGAAGGCTGACACCCACAACTAGTCAAAGTGCTGAGAACACATGATAGTAGAGTGCTCAGCCCTAAATGGGGCAACTATGTCACCCCCTCTAAAGCTTAAAGAACAACACAGAAGAGAGAACAGAAAGAATTTCAAGGACCAGATAGAGAGATGTGTCGCAAAAAGATGTCTTCTGGATATGACATAGCCATTGCATCCATGAACTCAATGCATCTGTGGTTATCTGCACAAGACCAGGCCTATCGGGATTTCATCATGGATAGGGAAGGGGCCCATGAGGTCCAACTCCTTCCTGAGGGACTATTGATAACTAATGGTTGTTAGGGGGTGGGAATCATGTTCTGCTGCCCTTGTCCTAATAACCTCCTGCTAATGCTCTGGCAAGAAAGTAATTAAACTCAGCAGGCCACACACACAAAAAAGACATGACAGTAGGAGAGGTATTGTTGTGAAGAAAGATCCCAAGGAGTGAGGGAGGGGGAAGAGAGATGGGAATGAAGGCTCTGAGCTAAAATGGATCCATATATTCAACAGACCTCCAACACTACTTTTATAGGCCTGGCAAACACAATAACCATTCAGGTATAGCTCTGATTTTACTGTGAGAGGGAGCAAGTGGGCCCTGCTCACCAACCAGTGGCCGCTGTTAACTCTGGGACCTGGAACTATTCACTTGTGACTAATGGTTGATTTAACTTGAAAACCTGGATCTGAGTGATACCTCTGTTGAGCAGCTTGCCAACTCTGAGTGGAGTGCTGCAGGGCTCCTGCCTCATATCTTCCTTGATGCCCTCTTTTCTTTTCCCAAAACAGGGCTACATCCATGAAGAGAGCTGTGACTTTCTCTACACCAACGAATGCTCATCTGAACAACCAAGACATACCATAATCTACCCTACAACCTGAGCTCACACAGGGAGGTGAGATTCTTCATGACCACCACAGCCCATTCCTGTTGAGTAGTCCAGTACTCCCTGACCTTGAGGCTGATTTCCACAAAACTTTGTTATTTTTCCCCAAGAATGTGCTTCATGGGAACACACCAGTTACCAGAGAAAGGAAAGAAATATGCAAAGACCTATTTGAACTTTGCATAAGACAGCTTCTCTGTGAGTCTATACAAGAACAGAGATTAAAACTTTTCAAGTGATTGTAAGACACTGAATTTTTCAAAACTGACTACACATTGTACCCTATTCCACAAAGCATCCAGCCCTGGCCATAACTTTAAGTGGAACCCAATTCTCTTCCCCTTGGCCCTGACACAAGCTTGTGATTCACTTTTGACCAATGCCTTGGCTATAACAAAAAGCCACAGGCAGGATGTTTTCAAAAACAGGCACAAATTTTCTATGGTTCTGAGATTTGAAGGTGGAGATCAAGGCACAATCACAGTTCCCAGTGAGGGCCATCTCCCTGACTCATAAGACTACCTTTTTTCTTCTATCTCTAGCCTCACAAGGCAGAGAAAGTAGAACTCTATCCTCTGCATCAGTTTGAAAGGACACTAATCCAGGAATTGGGATTAGTTCTCAGCTCTACTTCATGAATTCATCCAACCATAATCAGCCCCCAAAAGATGCTACCCACTAATACCATCCTGTCATGGCTTTGTACAGCATGAAAGAAGAAGTGAGACCATCTGGAAAGGAAGGATACTAGCAGTAAGGTGATATGGGGAGATAAAGGAAAATATATGGGGTTTGGCTGGTGAATAGAATCCAATTACAATAGGTGCTTGAGTGAAGTTGTTATGTGAAACACATCAGTATGTACAATGACTATGCCAAATTTTAAGAAGTGAAAATCAAATGAACTTGGTTTCAATGGGTGAAATGGAGAAAATTAGGAGAATAAACAATCTACACTGACCAGCCCAACATTCAGAAGATACAGAATCTTCAGTCACCATAAAAACTTGTGAGGCTTCTGCTTAGTCAATGGGATAGGCCACTCTTGAGATGTCCTCCTGCTGAGTATCATTTGATTGCCCTGAGACTGCCAGTCTACCAGGCACATCTCATGTGCTCCTATGGCCCCGTGGGAAGAGAAGAAGGGGATATTGGTTTATCCTGTGCCAGTGCCTAGCTCTGTTGTCTCAGTTCTATTTTAGACACTTACTAGCCCCAGAAGCACTCCACTAAGGTTTTCTCAACCGCTCTGCTTCATGACCACTAGAAGACTATAAAACAGTAAGGATTGCTGAAGGCACTAAGTTTTAAGGCATTTTTTTTTTTTAATACAGACATAGTAACTAGAAACTACAGCCACACAATAAGAAGGCAGCAGAACTACTTTATTGTGAAATACGATTATGTGCACTTTGGTAAAGCCATTTTGTTTGGCTGGGAGAGGAAGCTGTGTTTTACAATGTTCATGATTTACCTTCAGACACGCTAGTTTTCTGGATAAAGAATTATGAAGTGTATTCCAAACCCGCATTCTACTGGGCAATTATAGCATGTAAGGAAAGCGGGATCCTAGGATCCTGTGTTCCTCCAGCATGCCAATTATTCACAGAGCCAGCAGCAGTAAACCCAAATTCCCCTCCAGGAGTCAACTGTCCAATCCTGTACATAAACAGACACTTTCTGTCGAAGCAAGTCTGAAGTTAAATGTGGTTACAAGGAAAACACAAAGTATATTAGTTACTTTTCAATTGTTGTGACACAATACCATGATCAAGGCAACTTACAAAAGGAAGTGTTTAATTTGGCCTATTGCTTCAGAGAGTTAGCATCCATGATGGCAGAGAGAAAGCTAAGAGCGCATATCATGATTCACAAGTAGATGGCAGAGAGGGAATATTGGGAGTGGCCTGAGTCTCTCAAAACCTCAGAGTCACCTCCGTGACAATAAGGCCACATCTCCTAATCCTTTCCAAACAGTTCCATCAATGGGGGACCAAGTATTCAGTTATATGAGGGGTCATTCTCATTCAAGTCACTGAACAAGGTATAAGGCTTCCTCCCATGTTTATTTATGAATGACAGGACCACCACTGCTCCCCTCTCTCATACTGTCCATCTCCTACACACAGTGAGGAACCTGTACATCTAAAGGTATTTAAACCAAAAGATCTGAAAATATGAAAATACCAAAGAGCACAACACTATTAAATCTCACCAGAATGATGCCTCAATTCCAACCCAAAAGCCATGCATTCTTAAAAAAAAAAATGCATACCTACATGTATCTATTTGATGACAAACATGAGATAAAGAGAGGAATTGTAAATGACTGAAATGGCTGATTATTTAATTCTCATGAGGATGTTCCATGCCATAATGACATAGTCATATATAAACATTTGTTGACTCCCTTCTGATTTGAGATCACATGTGCATCATGTACCATGAGACAATATGGAAATTTGTCCTAAAATAAGGCAATATAGAAACACCTGCATGGCAAAGAGAAATAGGTTCCTCATGTGGCTGGCTGTCTTGCATTTTCATTTCATGAAGACTTCCAAAGGGCTGATCAAAAAACATTCTTTCTTAAATGAATTTACCAGCACCCCCCACCCCTGCCTCTCCCTCTGCATGGGGCACGGACAAGAAAAGGTTAATATTTTGTTTTATGGAATAAAAACATCTGTGTTTATTTCAGATGGGACCAAAATTATGTCAATTTTCTTTTTTAAACATATAGCAAACATGTTGCTTCCAACTCAAGTTCTAGAAGCATTTTGGATCTCTTGTACCATCATCATGGGTGGTATGTGTGAAAATTTCACTAAAGAGTCAATCACTGTAAACACTGACTAAGGGAGACAGCACTCTTCAGATCTTCAGAACTACAACAGAGCTCACATATTTGGATTAGCCCAAGGATATAGCATTTCGAAGTCCGCTGGGCTTACACACAAATTACTCAGAAGGCCAACAGTAAGATGCACTGATGTTTTTTGTTATTTGGTGCCACGCCAGGAGGAAAACTGTTTTCCATTGAGATCAAGTCTCCTATTATTGGGTACTACATCTTAATTATTACTCAAGGGGAATTTTTCCCAATCTATTTTTGTGCTTTGTGTCAAGAAGTCATCAAAACATGTCTTTCATACTGTTCTCTACCTGACTTCTCTCTATAATACAGGAGGAAAGGCAGGACATTCCAGAAATGCCTCTATTCCCAAAAGAGTATCTCTAGGCACTTTCTTCATATAAGAAAGAAGTGTTTTATGTTATGGGTGATGGCCAGTTAAGATCCATGTTTCTCTGGATGAACTACAGAATTATCAGCCAAGGGAAACACCTGCAAAGCTCTGTGTTCCTGCATTATATCCATGACCACACATCCCATAAACATGGAATTCAAATCCAAAGGACAAAAAACACAGGTGCTGTGGTAAAATAGCTCCATATAAATCTAAAATATGCAACAATCTTTCAAAACAAACATGACTCTCCATGTGTAATTATAGCTGAGAAACTTACACAGCAATGCCAATAACTCTAATTATTTTTATAATGTATGGAGCTGGAACTAAACATGGCCATAGATTAAAGTAAGAAAACAGAGTTCTCAGGAGACAGATAGCAGTTGACAGGTGCAACAGACCACAGTTAGCAAGACTCTGGTTTCTACATTCTGAAAAACTTCAGAACAAAAATTTACTCTAAAGATGCTTTATACACAAGGCCCCAAAACTAATATATCCTTATGTCCATAAAGAAGGACACACACACACACACACCACACACACACACACACACACACACACACGGGGGGGGTCTATTATAATAATAATGTTTCATTGCATGAATAAGGATATAAACAAAGAGAACTAACTACTTTTATTTATTTAAAAAGTTACACCCCAAAACTCTCAAGAAGTCTTCATGAAATGAAAATTTAAGACAACAAGCTACATGGGGAACCATGTTTTCTTTGCCACATAGATACTTCCATATTGTCTGACTTTCCCTGTAAGACAAGTGATGCATGTATAATCTCAAGCCCATGGAGGGAGACAACAAATGTCCCCATGTAACTGGGACAATGGAAGCCAGTCTCTGAAGAATCCACATACTGGCCTGTAGAAAATAAATGCCACATGGGTGACGTCAACAAAGACCACATTGAGCTAAGGGGTCTAGGGATAAGAAGAAGATAGTTACTGGATTATGAAATGAGCAATTGAGCCATGCCTGTCAAACACAGTTTCATGGTAGACAGAGGAAAATGAAGCAAGTTTCCCAGAAGACTGTCATCTAGGCTGCTTCTCAAAATATTTCTCATACAATCTCATGGCTTTAGAGTCTTATGTTTAATAAAATCTTTATGGCAAAAAAAATTACTGATACTGTTTGTTTTCAGTTAAGCTCAATTTTTAATAACTAAAACAATTTAATGTTTGCTATATATTCACATTGCTTCATTCAAGAATTTTCCAAATACAATGATAATCAGTAGACATCTTCTGACCTTAGGGAAGTTACAGAAGAATTGCAAAGATGGATCTGGAAAGATAGACAGATAAACAGCTCATCAGAGTTTCAGACGGGTGGTGCTGACTATTGTTATGATCCAGATAAACACTTGGGAATCATAATTCAAATTGAGGACAGAGACCTCAAACAGCCAACTACTTCATCTGAAGTTCATGGCTGCATGGAGTTATCAGAGACAAGGAGAAAATCAGTCTTTGGAAAGGTATCTCAACATCAGTGATCTAGACCAGCCACAAAGTCAAATAGGATTTTTAAGTCATCTGTATGTTTATCTGGTGAATGCTGCCACATACTGAGTATTTACAGCATTAATGGCATTCTTACTTCCAAAAATACAACTTATTCTAGTTTATAAAGTCCAGCTACTCAAATGTTATCATTCTACTCTGAAACATTAGCTATTAGGTTCATATGTCATCACTTCTCATATTCTGTGAAAATCATAAACTATAAAACCAATTTGACAGTACAAAAGGGTAAGACTAACAGTAGTATGCCTGAGGCTGTAGAGATGGCTCAGAAGTTACAAACATTCACTGTTCTTACAAAGGCCTGGAACTAGATTCCCAAGACTCACACTAGGCAGCTTACAACTGCCTCTAGCTCCAACTTCAGGAGATCTGACATCCTCCTCTGCCCTCAGTGGGCACCTATACACACATGTACATGTAGACACACACATGCCCATAAATAAAAAAAATGAATCTTTAAAAGGAATATAATTGTATTTCTGACATTTAACCAGTCATCATTCAGTAGCTTTTACTAAAAAAAAAAAAAGAAATCAAACACACACACACACACACACACACACAGAGAGAGAGAGAGAGAGAGAGAGAGAGAGAGAGAGAGAGAGAGAGAGAGAGAGAGAGAGAGAAGAGTAATTAGGGAATGGGGAAAATATTAAATGTCAAAATGTACATTGCCAATAATTTAACTGCATTTATAGGTCACTTGTTCTTTTAAAACCACAATCCTTTGCTCCTTATACTGGCGTATTAAAATAAAAAAGGAAAAAGTAGCTACAGAATACACCATATTTCCCCAAGGACATAAGTAAGTGCTTAATACATTGCATTCTACTTATGATATTACATGCCAACTTTAAAATAGCTGAAGTAAGATATAAGAAAAGTATAGAGTTACCAGCCATGCTTCACAGGAAATGAAATGTTCTGCTAAGCAGTCTAAAAACAAAGGACAAAGAAACAAAAAACAATTTTCAAGTAAAGAACTACTCTTTTATTACCACAGACTTAAAATACTAAGCCACCAGACCAAAAATGTCTAGTCTAAAATAATCTAGCCAGCCACCCATGCCTCTGACACAAGGATTCAGATGAATATGTGTTTTGTAATCGATCACTATAAACAGAAAGCTATTATAACAGAAAAGACACAAGGAAGGACTCACATCCTTGTGATTTTTTAAACCTATAGTGGGGTCACCCAACAATCAAATTCTAGATGTGTTTCCTATTTAGGGTAAAAGGTAATGCACGTAGATAATAATGAGTAATAAGTGTGTGAAGGGAGGTAAGTTTATGTGTGTCAAAATGTCAGAGGCAATCCTGAGCTACTCCATAATTCAGGCTAAGAGAAACTGAGAAGTGTGATTTCAGGGGGTTAGCTCTTTCTAAATGTAGCAGGAATCTTAAAAGTTCTTATTAATAAAATCAAACCTGGTGCGAGTTATTGGGGTCCATGCTGGTAGATCAGAGAGACAGAACAAGCCACAGCTATCTCACCTCGCCGGATCCTCAGCTGGTCTTGTCTCCTCAGACTGGAGGCCTCTGAGTCCTCATCCGGAATGGGTCTCAGCTGAATTACTGCTCAAAAGCCTGAATGCTTAACCAGCCAAAATGCCTCTAGTTTCTGGTCCTCACGCCTTATATATCTTTCTGCTTTCTACCACCACTCCCTGGGATTAAAGGCTGGCTTTCTGGGATTAAAGGCGTGTGTCACCATGCTTGGCTATTTCCAATGTGGCCTTGAACTCACAGAGATCCAGAGGGATTTCTATCTCTGGAATGCTAGGATTAAAGGTGTGAGTGCCACCATTTTCTAGCCTTTGTATCTAGTGGCTGTCTGTTCTCTGACCCCAGATAAATTTATTAGAGTACACAATATTTTGGGGAACACAATACCACCACCAAGGTTTCTCAATTTTACCGTGATTACATTTGGAGCCAGATAATTTGCTGAGTGTTTGGCATAATCTCTATGTTTTCCCTTCATGACACTGATAATACATGTTTATTTTTATAGTTATAACAATCAAAAATATGACTCTAGATAAATAAATAGCCTATTAGAGACAAACTTTGTAGACAACTACTATTCTAATGCAATGATGACAAAGTGGATACTAATCCTTGGGAAAGCAAAGCCAGGTTGATGCTTATAAATGTAATAGTCTGAAGTGTTCAGTTCAACTCAGTATGTTCTCTGCTTAAGAGCAAGGCCAAGGCAGAGACTAAAATGCAAATAAGTTTTCCAGGCCACCATGAACCAAACAAGTAAGCTATCTTCTCATTTTCATTTGCTGTTCTCAAAAATAACTATAAGACATGCTAGAGGAACAAAATCTTGAGATGTAAGGGCCTGGACTGAATGTTCTGGATCCATTATAGTGTTCTAGAGAAAGATAATAATCAATGCTTTAGTTGAGCACCTTGCAAGGAAGGTTTTTATCTGTAATCCCTTCATTGTGGTGCAAGGGGGACAGGCTTGTTGAGACATTTCCTGCTTTTGCACATCTTCAGTGACAAGCTCATAACACATTCTAGGCCCTATTCAACCTTTGCTGCCTAATGAAAAGTCACAAATATTCACATGGTGACTGTTGCATAACTTGTTGTATATGAGCAAATTCAGTCTCACTGGGCTCAGGCAAGTTGGTAACTGTATTAGTTATCTTTCTGTTGCTTTGATAAAATACCATGACCAAAACTACTTAAAGAAGAATTAATACCCTTTCAGTTCCTGAGGGTTAGGTGTTTATATATAAAGGGGGGGGGAGCATCAGGAAGTTGAGAGATCACATCTCAACCACACACAGCAATCAGAGAGCAAACTACAAGTGAGGTAAGCCTACACACCCTCAAAGCCCACCTTTGATACCATACTTCCTTTAGGTAGGCACCACATCTGGAAGGTTCCATAATCTTCCCAAACAGCACCACATACTGGGCATCAAGTGTTCAAATCATAAACCTGTAATGGACATTTGTCATTCAAGCCACAACACTGAGTCTCTGTCCTTCATAGGTTCATGGCCATATCATCATGCAAAATGCAACTAATTCAATTTCAAAAGGCCCCATAGTCTTTATTTTCCCTTTTCATAATTTTACTTTTTTATTAAGAAATCTTTTATTCATTTTACATGCCAATCACAGATCCCCCTCTTTCCTCCTCCTGCCTCTTCAGGCTCCCCCCACAAACCCACCCCCCTATTCCCTTCTAAAAGAAGGTAAGGCCTCTCATGGGGAGTCAGCAGAGCCTAGTACATTTAACAGAGGCAGGTCCAAGCCCCTCCCCTTGCCTCAAGGCTGTGCCAAGTGTCCCACCATAGGTAGTGGTCCCCAAAAAGCCAGCTCATGCACCACAGATGGATCCCGATCCTATTGCCAGGGGGTCTCTTAAGCAAATCAAACTACACAACTGTCTTGCTTATGTAGAGGGCCTAGTCCAGTCTCATGGAAGCTCCACAGATATTGGTCTAAAGTTCATGAGTTCTCACTTGTTTGGTTTGATTGTCTCTGTAGGTTTCTCCATCATGATCTTGATGCCCCTTGCTCATAGAATCCCTCTTCTCTCTCTTCAACTGAACTGTTGGAGTTCAGCCTGGTGTTTGGCTGTGGATCTCTGCTTCTGCTTCCATCAGTTACTGGAGAAAGGCTCTCATAAATGGATATTAGATGTAAAGCAAAGGATAATCAGTATACAACTCCAGAAAAGCTAGCTAACAAGGAGGACCCAAAGAGGGACACATGGATTGCCCTGGGAAGGAGAAATAGATGAGATCTCCATGAGGAAACTGGGGGTGAGGAGTGGGCAAGAGAGTAGGGGATGGGGGATGAGAACGTAAGGGAACAGGATGGTCGAGCTGAACAGGGACAAAGTGGAAGAGCAATGAAAGAGATACCATGATAGAGGGAGACATCATGGGGACAGGGAGAAACCTGGTGCTAGGAGAGTTCCCAGGAGTCCACAAGGATGACCCCAGCTTAGACTACTAGCAATAGTGGAGAGGGTGCCTGTAGTGGGTAGCCATTCCAGCTTGGATCTGGAAGTTCCAACCCCCATTGAGACTCTGGCAACTGTCACGCCTACGATGCAGGTCCAGGGAAGGCGCCTGGAGACCCGAGAGCTGGATGGGCCAGTGCTCTCTCTGTGCGCCTAATGGCTACCCACTACAGGTGCCTGAACTGGCTTACCCCAGTAATCAGATCAATGAATACCCTAACTGTCTGTAACAGTTTCAACATTGTTCAAAAGTCCAAAGTTACTTCTTAGACTCAAGGCAATTTTGAAACCCCTGAAAAATAAAGAACAAGGTATGTGCCTCAAAAGTACAATGTCACAGAATATACATTTGCATTACTAAAGGGAAAAAATGTGGGCAGAATGAAAAAAAATGTAGCACCAAAGCAAGACCAAAAATCCAGAAAAACAAGTACTGAACCTGCAGCTGTGTCTGGTATGTACAGTTTCAGTTTCAAAGGGCTCTGGTGATGCTGCTTTTCATCTTCAATGCCTATATACACATCTTCTCTTGGGCTGCCTCCGCTCCCTACATGCAGCTTTCCTTGGCAGATGACCCACAGGACACAGCTCTGGCATCTCTGACAGCGTGGGGTCTCCACTGAAATGAGGGTTTCACTTGCACACCTTTACTCAATGACCACTCCATCCCTCCAGCGGCCTTTGCTCAGGTATTCCCCTGCACATACTGCCTGGGTTCAGTGGCTCTTAGGTCCTATTGAGAAGAATTCGTGATCCCTCCCCATGGACAATCTTGTATGCCTCTAAACCCAGTACCACCCGGACAATACAGCCAAGTTTGGCTGCCAATTTATTATTGATCCTGGCCAACATTCACTACATTTGCAACAGGTTTTGTATGCGAATGTTTTCCCTTAGCAGAAAATTCCTGAGGCCTTTGCCTCTCACAAGCTGGGTACTTTACTTGGTGGAGTCTTGTTCCCCAGCAGATCAGGAAGCCTCTGTTTAATCTCCTGGACAGTTCCTGCTCCTGCTTCAGCATGTAGGTTGGAGGAAACTAAAGGTTCCTGGTGTTCTTTTCTGCTCCAAACTCCATATTATGTACTCCTTTCTGGCACACTTGTTCCTTTTAATTGTATATCTGCATAAGAGTAATCAGTAATAACCATGCCACAGACTCAATTGTAGCAGGAATCTTAAAAGTTCTTATTAATAAAATCAAACCCGAGGCGAGTTATTGGGGTCAATGCTGGTAGATCAGAGAGACAGAACAAGCCACAGCTATCTCACCTCCCCGGATCCTCAGCTGGTCTTGTCTCCTCAGACTGGAGGCCTCTGAGTCCTCATCCGGAATGGGTCTCAGCTGAACTGCTGCTTGAAAGCCTGAAGCTTAACCAGCCACATGCTTAACCAGGCCAAATGCTTAACCAGCCAAAATGCTTAACCAGCCAAATGCTTAACCAGCCAAAATGTCTCTAGTTTCTGGCCCTCACGCCTTATATATCTTTCTCTTTCTACCATCACTCCCTGGGATTAAACGCTGGCTTTCTGGGATTAAAGGCGTGTCACCATGCTTGGCTATTTCCAATGTGGCCTTGAACTCACAGAGATCCAGGGGGATTTCTATCTCTGGAATGCTAGGATTAAAGGTGTGAGTGCCACCATTTTCTAGCCTTTGTATCTAGTGGCTGTCTGTTCTCTGACCCCAGATAAATTTATTAGAATACACAATACCACCACACTCAATGTTATGCTCTTTTGGAATTTCTTTCACCAAAGAAATTATTCTATTACTTTTTTATTCAACTTCACTTGAATTCTCAGGATATAGGCAGAAAACAGCCAGATTCTGTGTCAAAACATGACACAAATGCCTCCATTCCCAGTTGCTAACAAAATGCTTGCTTCCCTCTATAAAGAGCTGGGTCTCCATAGTCTACAGAACTCTCTGCACTATTATCTTCTAGGCCCCCCAATAGAATGGCCTATTAAGGTCAGGTTATATTATCTGTTTGATTTCTAAGTCCAAGCTCCCAAAGTCTTCTATAATCCTCTAAAACACAACATGGTCAGGTTCTTTCCAGCAACCATCCCACTTCTTGGTCCCAATTTCTGTATTAGTTACTTTTCTGTAATAAAATATCATGATCAAAAGCAACTTAAGGTAGAATTTATTTTAGTTTACAGTTTCAGAGGATAGATGTTTATAATGGAGGATAATGCATAGTACCATAGGAGATTAAAGATGTATATATAGAAAATAGAACTACTTAAGAAAATGACATTATTAGGTTCTTCTCTAAATTCCATAACCTCACCAGCTGTGGATAGTTGGCTAGGTTTGCTGTATTAGGCATTGATTTTCTCCTGTTGAGAGTCCTTCAAGTCTAATTAGACAGCTGTTGCCTACCTCCAAGGTAAAATGCCATTATTGCACCATTGGGGATATCTAGCTAGGTCAATCATTGTTCGGTTGATATACTTTACAGCTGGGTAGTTCTCATCCCTCATCTCTCATCAAAGGCCCCCTTTTTAATGAAAGGAATCGTTTCTGAAGCATTTTTTCTCTGGTCTTCAAAAAAATCTGCATTTCCATACTTTTGAACTTGTGATAGTTGTGACTTTACAACTCCTGGAATGTCCTCAAGAAGAAATCATTCTTATAGTATTTGAGCAAGCACAGTGTTGGTTTCTTTGTTTTATATCAGCACTATCAAGAACATCTTCCTTTAAATATGTTTCTTTCCTGCTCAATATATACATTTCCCAAATCTTTCAGTTGTGCTAGTTACTATTTGATCCTAAGTCTCACTCTAAATTTGGCTAAAAGCAGCTACTGATGCTCATGCAACAACCTGAGTGCATTGTACCTAATAAGTCTCTCTGTGTGATGAAACCAGCTTCCCACCTTTCAGCTTGATCTCATAACAAAGCAACAAGGCTTGGGAAAGTGTATCCAAATTCTACTTTATGTTATGACAAAAAATGGCTCCTAAAGTCTTCCTTTACATCAGAAATATAGTCAACATTGCCTTATTGTCCACATTGCTATCAGGATTCTGAACTTCTAAGCATCCACTAAGATTTCCTGCTAAACTGTGGCAGTTATAGAATCCTAGTCTCTCTCTAGTCTGTGTCTCTAAACTTTTCTAAACATTTTATAAACCAATATCAAAGGTCTGTCTACATGTCTATGTATAATCAATATTTCTACTGTTCAAAACCAATTATCTGTCTTAATCGTCCTTCCAATTCTATAACAAGACACATGAAACATGTGACCTCTAGAGAGAAAATGTTCTGGCTCATAGATTTGCAAATTCCAGTTTGTCATTGGAGGGCACCATTACCTTGGGCCTGTGGTGAAGCAGCACAGTATGATAGATAAATGTGACAGAGCTAAACCACCCAGCACATGACCAGGAAGTCAAAGAGATCAGATTCCATAATCCATCTTGAGGTACATCAACAATGACCTAGGTAGCTACTGCAAGACCTCATCTACCACAGTACCCCATAGCACCTTGGTGACTAAGCCTTCAATACATGGTCCTGTAGAGACATTCAGTATACACCAGGACTCTTAATTCATCCACTTTACTGGAAATGCTTCTAAGGCTTCTCTTTATATTAGATTCAGAATTCATTGGCAAGATTTATCATCTCAAAAAAAGTCACAAACAACAACATGCCTGTTCTCATCACAGGTCCATCTGCCTCCTCAAGCTTGACGGCTTCTCTCCCTTAATGAGATCTTAAACACCCTTCAGATCCTTCTCTGATCTTCTATCTTCTATGCCTCTTGCTGTACAAACATGTTTCCTTCAAAGTTTTAAGTTGTATATAATTGCAGATTGGATTACCTTGAAATTGATCAAAGTATGTAGATTTATAGCATTCCTTCATTAGTCCTACCACTGCATTTTCAGAATAGGACCAGAAGAAACAAGAAATAAATAGGAAACATTGGAAAGGAGATACATATTCAACAAGACTACTGACACAGATATACTGAGTTTAAAGGGAATGAAAAGAATCAAAAAGGACTACAAAGAAGATAAATCAGTATGACTAAGATATATAAGTCATGAGCTCAGGAGCCACAGTGCTTAGAATACATTTCTATATAAAACAATGATGTATATATGAAAATAAAGGTAAGACTTAAAATTGTTCTACCCTAAAAAGTACCTTTATCTTTTACTGATAAATACTGAGTTGAACCTGAATTATTTTATGGAGCCCAGTAAGTTCTTGCTCAATAAGTACTTCTGTTGTCAAAGTCTATTTAATCCTCATGTATCTGTAGAACAGAGCCATTTAATGTTATCAAAAAGAAAATCTGTTCTATTATGATCAAATATAGGAATTGCATAGCTCATATGTTTGCAAAAATGTCTCTGAATTTATAAAGATATATTATAGGGCTGTTGTATCTAGGAGAGCTGCCAGATATTTGTAATTTAAAAAAAAAAAAACATAATGACAGATACAGACAATAAAAAGCTGCCAATGGATTTCAGGGAAAATTAATTACATTTAGAAGTCTTCAAATTTTTCCTAGAAGTCAAGAAATGGTGGCCAAGACATCCAATACAGGATCAACACTTGGGTCCATGGATCAATGTTATGATATGTGTGTATGACCCAATTGTTTCCTCGGTAACATTTTAGTGGGCATAAAGGGACAAATCGGAACAGCAGCAGAGACATTTGTTAATACTGACCTACATTGATAAGGATGTACATCAAGGACCACAGGCCTAGCTATGAACCTGCACA
Organism: Peromyscus leucopus; assembly: GCF_004664715.2. NCBI lineage: Eukaryota > Metazoa > Chordata > Mammalia > Rodentia > Cricetidae > Peromyscus > Peromyscus leucopus. The sequence goes on along the minus strand of NC_051072.1, from coordinate 7,109,274 downwards.
ATGCACGGTGCCCTCGTGACTTATAGAGACCCAAGGCTGACAATTACTCTCCAGTACTCGCCAGAGAAAGCAGGCCATCGGAAGAAGTGAACAAGGGATCAACAAACAAAAGACACAGCCTGGTTTTTCTTGGGCAGAAGTCACTGCCTGCACAAAACCATTTGTTTTATGGGAAGGGAAAGACAAAGACGAAAAAGCTCCAGAATGTGACAGTGGCAGTGCTTTTCAGGTCCCTTTTGAAGTACTAAGAAATGTCCTTCCCTCCTGAGCCAATATCACCTCAACTGAAGTCCTGTTACAGTTGTCCTTTCTACTGACAAAGTAAAGCCATCACTTCACTGTAAATACAGTACTCATGCATACAATTCTCATAAACAAATAACTAAGGTTTCCTCTTAGGAGATACCTTGACCATCTGGTGATATCAGGACCCTTCTTTGAAACTTTCTGCTGCAAGTCTCCTCATGCCTACTCCTATGCCTCTCAAGTTAGAGTCGATGCGAATTCACGTCCTTCTGTAGACACTTTATATTCTCCAGGGACCCCAACACATGAAGGGCTCCGAGACACTCCGCGTAATCGAGCAAACATTTATTGAGCTGCCATATTGCTCACTGAGCCTTAGAATTAAAAACAAATAACATTGAGCTGTCTCTCTTCAAAGATTTCACAATCAATTATGGAAGACAAACATCTCTAAGCACCAAAGGGAAAGGACAGAGGTGTGCCCAGAGACACAGGCTTGGGGAACAGAAGACCATTAAGTTTTCCTCAAGCATTTGGACTTTAGGGGGCTTTCTCTGGACCCAGGAAGACAGATTCTCTGCATCTCTTCCTGATCCTTACCAAAAAAAAAAAAAAAAAAAAAAAAAAAGAAAAAAAAGAAAAATTCCCTGCTTGCAAGGGTAAACCTGAGTTACTGTTAATCAAGAAAAGGTCTTCATTAATGCTGGGAAATACCATAATATGCTTGGACAGGACACAAGGGTGCACTGAAGTGGATAGGGTACAGGTTAGCTCACACTACTTTATAATGGGCATCAAAGGAGAGGGTGGATTATTGTAGGTGTCTTAGACTACTTTTAAACCACATGCCTTATGAACCAATATATAGCAATATACAACCAGCATGAGAAAGGACAATCTGACTTCCTCGAGGCCCATAACTAGAGCAATAGCCCCAGCTTCCTACATTACTATGACTCGTCTTCCCTTCGAGCAGCTACAATTTAGATATAAGTTGCTTTTCCAGTGTCACTGATGCCTAAAAAACTTGCTGTCATTTGTGCTTCACATTTCAGGAAGTTAGTTCAAGCTGCCGTCACAGGGGCCACTGCTGGCATGTCTGCTGAAGCTATTCTCAACACCAGCATGGCATCTTTGCACGTCATATCTGAAGGCACCATGAGACTTTCCAAACACAATATATTTACATTTTACCTCTGTGGTCTTCCTTATTGGTAAGTAGGCATTATCATTAAAGTTTTCAAAAGTAAATAGCAGCATAAACAAACAAGTAAAAATACTTTCAGTATGACTAAGTGATTATACCAAACTTACTCAAATAGACATTACTTAAAACATACAGATGTCCTCCAATAACTCTGATATCCAAGTCTAAAGAAAACTGAACAAGCTAGATAATCTTGGAGTAGCTCAGGGAGCTATTTTTAAATAATTATTTAAGCAGCATAGCCAGACTATCTGACTAGGAGAGCTCTGTGCTCTGCAAGAGACTCTGCCTCAGTAAATAAAGTGGGAAGCAATAGAGAAAAACACTTAATGTCAACCTCTGATCTCTATAGGCATGCCCATCTACATGCATCCAAACATATGTGTCCACCTACAAGTGAACACACATGTATGCACATTATATACATATACACAAATAAAAGTTAAATATGTAGAAGCTGGATATTTTACACAGAATTTGAGTTGCAGCAATACGCTATACTGGTGCAAGAGAGTGCAGCGGGCTAGTTTGCCATGGTCTTATCCCCTCTAGCCCCCATGATATACTCATTTAACTTCTGGGCAATAAGAGTGAGCACGAATCTACAAGTGGAAGAGTGATCCCCACACAGAAGGTGTAGCTAGAGTTTTCCTGCCTTGCCCACAGTCAGGACAAATCTTTGTCACCCGCCAGTCCCACAGCCGCTCAGACCCAACCAAGTAAACACAGAGACTTATATTGCTTACAAACTGTATGGCCCGTGGCAGGCTTTGCTAACTGTACTTATATCTTAAATTAATCCATTTCCATAAATCTATACCTTGCCACGTGGCTGGTGGCTTACCAGAGTCTCTACATGCTGCTTGTCCTGGCGGTGGCTGCAGTGTCTCTCCTCAGCCTTCTGCTTCCCAGTATTCTCCTCTCTCCTTGTCCAACCTACTTCCTGCCTGGCCACTGGCCAATCAGTGTTTTATTTATTGACCAATCAGAGCAACAGATTTGACATACAGACCATCCCACAGCACTTCCCCTTTTCTTTTTTTAAAAAGGAAGATTTTAACTCTTACACAACTCCAAAGCCAACTTGGTATATTTGGGAATTTGGGCGTAGCTTCTCTTACTACTTCCTGCTGGAGGGGGGCGCTGTATCTTATGGGGACACAAAGAAAATTTTAGGATCATGGAGTAGTCCGTGAGACTGTATCGTCTGAGCCAGTTGCCTTGAAACGATTCTAGATGTTGGATCATCTGGGCCATGGTGTCATCGGAGACCTTTCAGGTGGTCTTGGCTGGTCAAACCTGATGTATCTTAATCTGGAACAAATCCATAGCCTCTGGCTTTCTGTAGAAACAAAAGCAGAGCCTCTTTTCCAAAGCAACATATCCTTATAGCCAAATTTTGAAGTCAAGGTACCTTTAAAATACACATTTTGGCATAACTCAACAGCTTTTGCAATCAAATGTTTTTCTTCAGTTACGAATATCAAAGAGAACATAATCCAGATTCTCTGTGTGGTAGCCATCTTTATGTGGCTTATGTTTTATATTACCTTGAGCCTATTGCTTTAAACTGCAGCCTTCTTAGCACTGTGGCTGCTGGCTCCGCCCACTTCAGCTTCCCAACATGGCGGTGGTACGTTTTCCGCCAGCTCTGGGAGCCATCAACTCTCAGAAATAGTGGGTCTATGCTTCTTATCAAAGCAGCGTGTAGCCCAGAAACCTCTTTTTGTTTTGTACTAGCAAAAGCTAAATCCACCATGCAGCTTAATGTGCCACTTGCAGAGGCCTCATTCCCACCATACTGCAGATCGAGCGCACACACCAGGAACCCGCCAGTAACTCAAACCGGCAGCTGCTGCTCATTTGAGAGAGACAATTAGGAAGCTGTTTTTAGCTCCGTTTTAGAATCTTTTCTCAGGTTTTAGGTGGAAACTCTTGCCCTCTCGTTGGGCGCCACAGAAGGCTTGGAGAACGCATCTCAATAGCATGGAGATGACTCCAGGATCATCAAACACCCATGCAGACCACCTTCACCCAGCATCATCTGCTCTGCATTAGCTCCTATGGATTTAAAGTCATAAGAAGAATACCTTTGCTGAAAGCGTTTGTGTGTAACCTGGTCAAATTATTCCATCTGAAACATATGAGAAGGGGAGAACTGTTATATTCAGACCTCATTCTTGAACCCCATCTTAAAATGATATTTGAAATCAAATACTCTCAAGCTCTGGCATTCTACACAGTTTTTTGTTTGTTTGTTTTTCTAAGAATCCAGAGATGAAGAGGTGAAAGGTTGGAGATCTTAGAGGTTTTCTCCCCAGAAAAGGTAGCTTCCACTGAAACTATTATTAAAGAAAGGATGGCAAAGTTCAAGACTTCTGCTCAGCATTGTTTAGCAAGACAAACAAAGAATAAATAAAGATCATTGGCTTAAGTGGCAGAATCAAACTCTTAGTTAGGTCTTTATCATTCCAAGCCCATTTGGTGATTTGAATCTGATTGTGAGAAACAGATGTTGGAGCTGCTAAGACCAATGACACTTTAAAATTGTATTTCATAAAACCGGAAACACAACTACAAATCAGAAGCTCAAAGAGAATGAGTTACAGTCAGGTTTGGGGCAACTGGTAACTCAATCCTGGGCCAAGGTGTTTCGGGGAGCAGTAGACAATGACAATGGGAGGCATTTTTTTTGAGTTAGCAAGAACAGTGATGCTACAGAAGGAGGTCATTGAGGTTGTACCAGAGCAGAATTATACAGCTGCAGATCTGTCACCTTGTTTATCCCGACATCAAATGCTTAGCAGAAGAGACTAATTTCAGTGACAACAACAGAGAGGCTCAAGGGAAGGTCAAAAGGCTCTTAGGAAACCATCTGGGTTCTTTAAGGAACAGGCAATGCATGTTGGCCTGCAAGACATTCATGCCTTCTAATTACAAAATCAGGCCAATTCACACTACTTTGCTGTAAAGGAGCATAAAGGCAAGGAAATGCAAACCTTCAAAAGATATTTAATATTCCACTATATAGTCAGGAGAGACAAATTTCTATTATTTAATCTTATTAATAAATAGAAATGTAGAAGTAAGACAGTCATTAATAATTCACCAAATCATAAAATTGGATTGGAATAGAAGTTGGTGAGTATTGAATTGAACTCGTTCATCTTAACATACCGAGGAACTGAAGCCAGGAAAATTAGGTGACTTGCCCAAACATAAATGAAATACGTCTAAAAACGTCTCTTGGTCTGTAGGAAAGTATGCCCCCAAATGAAGCGGATGAGCTGCTGGAGTAGTCAAAATTAAGTGTGTTGGTGTCCTGCCAGAGCTCCTGGCACCAAGTGTGGAGTGTAGCAATATCCTAGAAGGCAGTTCATCAGTAGCTGCGATCCTCTGATAAAAATCATTATTCTCCCAGATTCTACACTAGACGGAGGCTATGCATCTCGCTGTCTAACTTTGAGAAAACAAAATGATTTGAGGATAAAATCAGTAAGAACTTTTCTACATATGTAACTACAGCATAATGATCCACCAGGCACCAGGAGATTAATAAGGCACCGGAGAGAAGTTAAGAAAGAAAATAGAACATGGGGACCTTGCATCTCACAAGATCCAAGCTAAGATGTCTACACTATCTGATCCCCTCTGGAGACTATAGGAAAGTAGCCTCTTACTTTTACAAAGGCTTATAATACTTAGTCATCTGTAACATGTTTCTTGAGCCTTTGCTATAATTTATAAAACTTATGATATCACTTAAGAAATGGCTCAGATGTTAAGAGCACTTATTGTTCTTGCAGAGGACCTGGGTTCAATTTTACACACTCACACGGCTGCTCACAACTGTCTGTTAACTCCAGCTCCAGGAGCTACAACACCCTCTTCTGACCTTCAATGGCACCAGGAAAGCACATGGTATATGGAAAAAATCCAGGCATGGTGATGGCACACGCCCTTGATCCCAGCACTGGGGAGGCAGAAGCAGGTAGATCTCTGTGAGTCCAAGGCCAGCCAGGTCTATGAAGCGAGTACCCGGACAGCCAGGGCTACACAGAATCATAACTAGTCATAAAAGGAGTCAAAACTAGTATCTAGTTCCCAAAATTCATGTTCCCATTTTTAAAAAATATGACTTTCCAACCCAAAATGTTTGCCCGAGTCAGAGCTATGTTGGCACACCAGCTAAGAGCAGCATACATGCAGTTATCTAAGTCAACCACACTGAACTAAGTTCCTACGGAGAGCCTTGGGAGAAGCGTGTCGACCCTTGGTATTCCTAAGTCACTTCTCTAAGTCAACTGAGAAGCCAGTTCATTTACCACTAACGTGATAGTCACTTTTATTACAAAGGCTCCCATAAAAGGAATTGGAATACAGTCCCAGAAAGCCCTACTCAATTAGGTCAAATTCCCATGCAAATTTTCTGTTGACACACTATTAAGTGTGTAACTCAAACTACTGTCTTAAAATGTAGCATGGATCTTAAAAGTTCTTATTAATAAAATCAAACCTGAGCAGTTATTGGGTGAATGCTGGTAGATCAGATGCAGAACAAGCCACAGCTATCTCACCTGGCCAATTCCTCAACTGGTCCTGTTTCCCCAGACTGAGCCTCTGATCCTCATCCAGAATGAATCTCAGCTGAACTATGTTGCTCCAAAGCCTAAAAGCTTAACCAGCCCAAATGCTTCTAGTTCCTGGTCTTCATGCCTTATATACCTTTGTGCTATCTGCCATCACTCCTGGATTAAAGGCACACTTCTTGGGATCAAATGTGTGTGTCACCATGCCTGGCTGTGTCCTTGGATTGTGCACATGGATTTCTGCCTCTGGAATCCTAGGATTAAAGGCGTGTGCTACCACTGCCTATGCTCATGTTTAATATTGTGGCTGTTCTGTCTCTGACCCCAGATAAGTTTATTAGGGTATACAATATTTTGGGGAACATAATACCACCACATTAAAACCATAAAATATTTAAGAATATAGAGTCCACGTACTACAGAGAACATGTGACACTTGTCTTCATGGGCCTGTATTTTCTTACTTTTCCAGTTCTTATCTGCAAATTTCATATTGACAGCTGAATAAAATTCTACTATGTAAAAAAACCACATTTCCATTATCCATTATCAATTTATGGACACCTAAGTTGATTCCATTTCATAGCTAATGTGTCTATAACAGTGATGAATGTAATATGCAAGTATTATTATAGTGGGATATAGAGTCCTTAAGGTATATGCTCCAGAATGTGTATTGCTTGGTTATGTTGTAATTATATTACTGGATTAAACAACAACAACAAACTCCAAACTATTTTTCAAAGGAGGTCCACTAGTTTACACATTCCTTTAACACATACATACCAGCATTAATTGTTGTTTGTATTCTTAATGGCCATTCTGACTGAGTGACATGTAATCTTACAGTCATTTTAAACAATTATATCTCCCCAATAGCTAACGATGCAGAAAAAATTAATAAAAAGATATCTTAGTCAGTTGTATGACTTCATTTAGGAGTCCTCCATTCATTCCATAGTGTATTTGTGGTTGGGTTATGATGTTTGGGTTTGGGTTTTTTTTTTTTTTAAGGTTCTTTGCACATTGTAGATACTAATCCTCTTGCAGATGTATATAGCTGAAAAAGATTTTCTCCCATTCTATGGGTTTCCTCATCACTAGACTGGCAGTTTCCCTTGCTGTAGCCCACTGGATATAGACTTTTCTAGAATACCCATTTATTTACCTGCAAATTTCATGATTTCATTTTTTTTCTTTAAAGCAGAATAGTAACTAACTATATACATGTATGTATATATATATTCATATTTTTACATTTTCATTATCCATTCATGTGTTGAAGGACAGACAGGCTGTTTTCACTTCCTAGTTATTGTGAAAAGGGTGGTCATGAGCATTCCTGAAACAAGTATCTGTGGAGTAAGATGTTGAATCCTATGGCCCAAAATGTGGTATAGCTGGATAATATGGTAGGACTATTTTTAGTTTTTGATGATTCTCCACACTGATGTCTAGAAGGTCTGTACCGGTTTGCATTCCCACCAACCTTCTTTCAAGCACTTAGTGTGAATAGTACAAGTGACTCCAGAAAGAACATAGGTTATTGCTATTGCCCTTGGTGGCCTCCCAAGAGGTTGAAGGTAGATCCCTACTGCTAAAGACACTGAACACTTAGGCCACAAGACTCCAATGATTCAAACTGGATCTAAAAGGAAAGCCTTCTCCCTGCAACATAGCTCACATAATTCTAGAAGGTACTAAGCAAGGTGACAGGGGAGGGAAGCAATTAATAGTCCCACTCAAATTTAACTCTTATGGACCATAATGATGACAAGCATGGTAAACTAGCAATAAAGGTGCAATAGTGGAATCCACATGTTGATGGTAAGCAACCATTGTCTAACTGGACTTCAGGCCCCCTTAAGGCCACTAGGGGCTAGTGAGGTCATGGATCTTAGAAGATAATCTCAGAGCATCATTTTGCTGACCAGTGTAATTCCTAAGTGCATTCTAAATCTTATTCTTATATCTACAGATATGTGTATCTATCATCCCTCATCAAATAAGCCTCTCTTTAACAGCAGGTGGAGACTATTACAGAAAACCACAACTGGGCAGAATGCAGAGATCAATGGACTGTGCTTTGCCAAGCTCTAATGGATACATCGATAGCACAGTTCCTGAGTCTATGGTTCAGAGAATACCATTAAAATGGGAGCAAAGGATTGCAAAAGCCAGAACACCAGGAAGTCCACTCTCAGACCATCTCTCTTAGAAATGGTTGCATGAACAAGCCCTGGACAATGACAGCATCAGTAGATATGCTAACACAGAAGGGAAAAGTTCTCACAAGGCTCCACCCCTAGACAAAGAACTACAGGCAACTGATGGCTGCTGAGAGAGGGAGAATTAGCCCATCCCATGGATGAGTCCCCTAGTAGGTTACACAATACCAAGTTGTCAGTCCTGAAACCATATATACACAAACAACAAAAATAGACTGTGTGAGTTTTATTCATATATTTGTACATATGTGAGTATATGGGGGGGGGGGATCAATCCCAAGTAGCTGGGTAATGCTGCTTCTAAAAGCCACTAGGTTTCTAAACAAAAATCCCAGTACCAGGTGTGGTATCTCCATATGAGTTGGTCAGGAAGGTCTCAGAGGCCCCTCCAAACAACACAGCCTCTTGCTATTCCTTTTGGTTACCCACCAGCACTGGATGATGAAACCCTGGCATTGAAGACATGTCATTCCTTATTAAAAGATACAGAGAAACCAAACTAGAACTGAGTCAGAAACTTCCTCCCAGTGGCTAGCTTTCCTAGTGCCGGAAGGTCCTATGCAGGCTTCTGGGAGGAAAATGACATCAAGGGTCTCATTGGACCGTGAACCCAATGAAATTCAATACCAATCTGCCAGGCAAGCTGCGTTTGCTCGCTTGTATAATAGCGGCATAACTGTTATGGGAGTAACCAATATTCCTGACTGGATCTGAGGCCGGCTCCACAGTGGGGCATCCCTTCCTGGTGCTGTAATCTGATGGGGGGGAAAGATGTCTAGAAAAGTTAGATGTCCTAAGTAGAGGGTTGGGAGAGGGATCATACTATTGTTTAGTTAAATTAACATAACATCAAACTGCTTGGAGAAAGGGCCAGTCTTTGTATATGAGAACATGAGTTTTGGGGACCTAGAGACTGTTATAACTGGGTAAGCCAGCATTTGAACTTATAGACTGTATAAAGCTAATTGTCTGTCATGACGTGGCTGAGCCTCATCCAGGCAATGAGAGTTTAGTAGGACAACAAGAGTGAGTCTCCTAGCAATGAGATGAATTTCCTCCTGCCTGAGTGATTGGAGTTGGATATCAGGTCTTCCGTGCCCTTGAGCCTGAACTGAAATGTGAGGTCTTAAGCCTGCCAGCCTCCATACTGGAACTAAACCATTGGCTCTCTTGGGCCTAAGGTCTGCCAACTACAGATCTAGGGACTTGTCAGCTTCCATAATTATGTGAGCCAACTTCTTATAATAAATCTCTTTGTGTGTCTCTACAAAAAAAAAAAATCCTGTTAGTTCTGTTTCTCTGGAGAACCCTGACTAATACAACATGACATGGAGGGGCTCTAACAAAGACCATATTTTCATTCCTCTCCTTTTCTAAATACTTAGAACCAAACCATAAGCTAGTGTGGCTGAATGGAGCAGAGCATTTCCTTTCTCAGACTCACATGCTGACTGTAAAACCATGGTGTTGTATTAGAAACAGTTTAGATTTCAATGCAGATTTTCTTTATGGATACATGACAAAACTTTTAACAGAACAGGTTAATCATAGTTTTATGTCATGGAAAAACTGTATCAGAAAGACATGAAACCATAGCCAACTGTCTTTCACTTTGATGAGAAAGATCATATATATACATTTTTGCTCTAAAATGGGAAAATATATCCTACTGTATTTATTTTAATAGTGGCATACTAGAAACATTTACAAGTATTTCATGACTTATTATTACAAAATTTTATCTTTATTTCTAAAAAGAAAATAGAGGAATGGAAATGGCCCAGTAGGCAAAATGCTTGCTGTATACAAGCTTGAGGACCTGAGTTCAATTCCCTAGAAACATATAAAAAGCTTGGCAGACTTGTTTGTACTTGTAACCCTAGCTCCTGGAGTGGGGACAGGCAAATCCTAAGAGTTCAAGAATGGCCACTCTAATTGAAATAGCAGGTTCCATGTTTGATGAAAGAGAACCTATCTAAACAACTACAATGGACAGCACTAACAAAAGATATCCCAACATGTCAATTTCTGGCCTCAATATGTCCATGCATGGTTGAGTGCACTTGTATACATGCATACACTCATACATTGTGAGAAAGAAAGAGAGAAGGAGAAGAGAGAGAGAGAGAGAGAGAGAGAGAGAGAGAGAGAGAGAGAAGATACTAATATGCTAGAGCATTTTCTATGTTGAGAGATCTTAACTATTTATATTATATAAAGCATGTGTAATATTACTGTGTCTTTTAATATCAGCACTGTAGAACAAAAGCACAGAATCTGAAAGAATAAGCTTCTTAATGTTTTAAATGTATTTCAGCCATATTGTTCACCAAATGGCATATCCATACATACAACACCTAAACAGATTTGTGTGGGTTGAGTGTCGGAAATGCTTCTGGAAGCCGTTTGGCATCCAGCATACTGGATCACAGTCAAACTACAAAAAGACAGTGACAGCAAAGCTCACAAGCAACTAGTGTAAATGATGAGTAAGAGCTTTTATTTTCTTTACTAACCTACAGTTCAGGGTTTAATTTTTTTTTCTTTTATTTCTTGATTTAGCTGACTGTGGAAGTATGTATCTTTTTATGTGTTTATTAAATACATCTTATGCACTGGTATTTCTTTTCCCTTTGTTCTGAGAAAGCCCACAGTGGGGTTTACCAAATACCATACACACACACACACACACACTTCCTTGACACTGAATGGAAGATAAAAATGACTCTAGGAAACTACCTCCATCTTTGAAGGATGGTTCTTTACTCTCTCCCTCCACCCCTCCTCTCCCCTATCTGGTCTGCCTTGTTCCCATCCCCACCTACCTGAAGTCTACCCACAAAATCTATTCTATTCCCCCTTCCTAGGATCCAAGGGGGAGGAAGGATTGTGAAAGCCAGAGGGGTTGAGGACATCAAGGGAACACGACCCATACCATCAGCTAAGCAGGGCTCATAGGGGCTCACAGAGACTGAAGCAGCAATCATGGACCCTGCATGGTTTTAAGCTGAGTCCTCTACATATACGCTGTGGTCATGTAGCTTGGTGTTCTTGTGGGACTCTGAACAGTAGAAGCAGGGGATGTCTCTGACTCTTTTTTCTTCTCCTGGGACCCTTTTCCTCCTACTGGGTTGCCTCACCCAGCCTTGATATGAGGGTCTGTGCATAGTCTTATTGTAATTTGTTATGCCATGTTTGGTTGATATCCCTGGGAGACCTGCTCTTTATTTTTTGAAGGGAAGTAAAGGGGAGTGGTCTGGGAGAGAGTAAGAGATGGGGGGTCTCACAGGAGTGGAGAGAAGGTACTCTGGAGTCAGGATGTAATATATGGGAGAAAAATAAAAAAAAAATAATAAAAAAGAATGGTCGTTTAATACTAAATTAGAAAAAAAATTACATAGACCATGTTGTGTTGTTCTGAATTAGTAATAACATAATGTATTAGGGGTTTTTATAATGAAAGGGAGAAGGAAGTAGGCAGAAATCTGTTCATATATATTCCCAAAACCCTTGATTAGTGTATTATTCTGGACTTTTTCCTAAGGTAACTAAATAGTCCAATATATCCTCCGAAAGAATGGGGCTGTAAGAAAAGCCTTTGAGCCGGGCTTTGGTGGCGCACGCCTTTATCCAGCACTCAGTGGATCTCTGTGAGTTCGAGGCCAGCCTGGGCTACCAAGTGAGCTCCAGGAAAGGCGCAAAGCTACACAGAGAAACCCTGTCTCGAAAAACCAAAAAAAAAAAAAAAAAAAAAAAGAAAAGCCTTTGAATTTCGTAACTGTGCTATGCAGGAAGGAAGCCAGTCTTCAGTGAATGCATTTCACAGGGCTTCATAAGGATGAACTTATTTCTAATGTTGACAATGGACATGGTGAGACACTCGACACCAAGTGAATAAATATAAGTACCTATTTCATTTTTAATTAAAATATTTAAAAGAGTAAACACAAGTTTGTGATGATATTTTGTTTGTGCTGTAACAAATAAAGCTTGCCTGAAGATCAGAGAGGGGAGCTAAGCCACTAGTTAGCCATAGAGGCCAGGCAGTGGAGGCACACACCTTTAATCCCAGCACACAGGAGGCAAAGGCAGATGGGTCTCTGTGAGTCCAAGGCCATCCTGGGCTACACAAGATTAATCCAGTCTAAAAGAGAAACAGAGCCAGGTAGCGGTGGCACACACCTTTGATCCCAGCACTTGGGATCTCATACCTTTAATCCCAGCACTAGCAAGGTAGAGACAGGAAGTGATATGGCTGGGTGGAGAGAGGAATATGAGACAGGAGTAGATAGGAGCTCACTCTCTTTCAGGCTGAGGAGTTGGTAAGGTAAGAGGTGGTGGCTGTGGGGCTTGCTCTTTTGTCTCTCTAATCTTTCAGCATTTACCCCTATATCTGACTCCAGGTTTTTTATTATTAAGACCAATTAGAACTCATGCTACACAAGTCTAAGGCTTTACGTACTTTTTCCGAGTTCAAATAATTCCCTCGAACTGTAGATTCATATTCTGCAAACAAGGGTGGGTTAGCTTTAAAATGCAACACTTGCCAAAACATCAGCGTGACAGAAACACTCAAAGAGGCAAGTTCAAGTGGCAGCTTCTGACTCCAGGGGGAAGCAGGAAAGAATGTCCTCTTCAGGCAAGCTTCAGCCTGCAGGGCAGGAGAAAGGAGGGAGGACATTCTCTAAAGAAAACTTGGCTTCCAGGGATGATTCAAAGAGGTGAGAAATACTTGCAGTAAGCAGGGAGAGCTAACTTACAGTCTTCCCTTATTGTTAAAAGAGCTTAAGTGACTCCAATTATCCTCACAGCTAGCATAAACTCAGCAAGTGTCAGAAGGCAATCCCTGAGAGTAACTTAGCAGAGAAAATAAATGAAAGCCTGGTTTGGGATTTGCATACTTGATCACTCCATAAACCTCAAGGCACAGTCAAGGATGGAGTAGGTCTAGAGCATTGGCCTCTGCTGCTTTTGTTTCTGCAGCGAAGTTCTGCTTCAGTGCTAGCCCAACCCTGTGCCAAGCACTAGGCTAAGTCCTGAAGATGCAAAGACGAGCAAGTCATCATCACAAGGTAATCTGAAGTTTCTGTTTCTCCCTAGAAACCCAGTGGTTCTACCCTCTCAGTGATACTTCTGCAGCTATTCATCGAAAGACATAAATAAGTGTGCATGGGTTGAGACCAGGGGTCCACAGGCAGAATAAGTAAGTGGCCTCTCACCAATCTCTTTTAAAAATGGAAAGTAGCCCTGTATGCTGAGTCCCTGGCCCCTTCAATACTAACCTCTCTACATAACAATTAGTAACATCTAAGATACAAATGTTAGAGCAGGTTATGCTATTTAACATCTATGAGCCCACCTGGAACTTTAGCTCCATCTGAACAAGCATTGTGATTTCATCTTATTCACTGATTTGGCTATCCAGAGTCTACAACTGGGGATGGGTGTGGGGGTTAAAAGTATTCCATAAATGTGGAAGGAAGAAACGAAGGAAGGAAAGGAAGAAAGGAGGGAGGGAAGGAATAAGAAAAGAAAGTTACTTGAGATCTTGATAGAACAACAAAGAACAGGGAAAATCTGTAATAATAAAAATGATCTTTGATAGGATTCTTCAGATGACTTCAAGCAAACATTAATATTACTCAAGATCTGAGCAAACTGAGAAAGACTGCATGTCCAAAGAAGTTTTTAAAGGAAACCTGGTCACACATATTTATATATCCTCATTGGCAGTTTGCATTGCTAACCCTTGGACCCCTTAGTCTTCAAGCAGTTATGGTGTCTATATAAAACTCACTTAACTGTCACCCACATTCAGAGGGCCTAGTTCAGTCCCATGCATGTTCCTCAGCTGACAGGCCAGAGTCCAACAGCTCCAATCAGCTTAGGAGAGCTATCACTGTGGTTTTCCCCATCATAATCTTGACCTCACTTGCTCCTGTGATACCTCCTCCCTCAGATCTGTCTGGGGACCCCCTGGCAGTGGGACCAGGACTTCCTGGGTGCATGAAATGGCTGTTTTTGGAACAAATTCCCCATGAAGGGATACCTTGCTCAGCCTTGACAGAGTGGGGAGGGACTTGGTCCTGCCTCAACTTAGTATGCCAGACTTTGTTGACTCCCCAAGGGAGGCCTTATCCTGCCTGAGGAGTGGATGGGGGGTGGGATTGGGGTAGGTGGGGGTGTGGGAAAAGGGGAGGAAGGAGGAACTGGGATTGGTATGTAAAATTTAAAAAAAAAATCTTCTTTAAAATGAATAAATTAAAAAACAAAAACAAAAAAAAACCTCACAGCCCTGTCAACACAGTGCTGTCAAAATACCCCTTTGGATTAAACTGAATAGTAACTGGTGGATGAGCTCTTCTACATGTGTCTCCTCTCTAGGAAGTCTGGAAAATGTGTCTCATCTTCTTATTCCTCCTGACTCCCAGACTTGATCTTCCCGTGCCTTCTCCTCCTGAAAATATGCACTGCTTCCTCTGCAGAGTCTACCCAAACAAACAAATGTGAGCTAGTATTGATGGGTACAACACGTCCAGCAGCTGTGTACTCACTCTCTGCCAAGTACGGACTTGAGTCCCCATTAACTCCCTTAATTCCTATACCATTCAAGAGAAGTCGGTAGCCTTTTAAAACTATCATGGTGTCCATATGGAACACTCAAGATTTCCCAGTTTACATCCACTGGAGAACAAGCTCTTGACTCACTGCTGTGGTTGCCAACACTTGATACTTTCATGCACATACCCAAAACTGATTTACATCTGAGGCTTTACAGCACAGAAAAAAAATTAATTAAAAAAAAAAAAACTTGGTACAAGACAGACAAAAGTAATTCCCTCTAAAAGAAATCCAATTGGACACTGTTCAATGTGGGTTTAATTCCAGACACTCAAATGAATGCTTAGGTGGCCTCACCTATAAGGAGGTAGCATCTCTTGGATCTTGACAAGCCAAGCAGCTCTTGTTGATTCAGGAACCTTGGGGTTATTTTTGGAATCCAGAGGCACAGAACTGGCTATTTCCATATTAAATCCCGGGGGCATGGCAAGCTGAGTACTCATAACCACACGTGCCACTTAGAGTGAAATCCGGCCTGGCACCTGTGTGATTCCCTTGGCTGGCTCTCCTTGGCCTGGTAGCAATAAATAACAGGCAAAAGCCAGAATTCGTGCTCTGCATTCTAAGTTTAAGAAAGTAATTGGGCTTAAGCGATGATTCTCTTTGTGTTGCAGAAATGGGAAGTAGAAATTTATTCTCTTGGAAAGCAGAGGAAAATCAACCCAAGTCCCTCTGGCTGCAAGAAAGACAGCGCTGAAGCCTTGTGACAGACAGATGCAAATAATGCCATTGTTACAGCAAGGAATCTATCTCTGTGGGTTTCTGCTTTATGTATTTTGTGTGCATGAGTGCATGTGCACACACACACACACACACACACACACACACACACACACGCACGTTTACTGAGGTCGTTTAATTTTCTTTTTGAATTACTGGAGCTTGAACCAAGAGCCTTGTACTTGCTAGATATGCCCTCTACCACTGGGCTACATTCAGAGCATAATAAAATTTACCAGTTTAACCAACTAAAGCCATAAATTATATTTACAATGTCACACAACCATCACCATTTTCTGTTTCCCATGTGCCCTGACCCCCACAAAAGAAGCTCAGTGTTCACAGACCATTAACGCATAGCTAACCTCAAGCACCATACACTGGAATGACCATGAGCAGAGTAGCTAGGTCCTTCACTGGATATCCAGTGCTATCCGGGAAGTAATCTCACTTCCAGGGAGTCTGCGGTTGAACCGGAATACACCTCCACTTCTCGCTGAAATGAAACATTAACCAGACAAGAAAGCAGTCCCTAAAGGCTACTTCCCTGGCTGAAAGAGGGGTTCTCCAGCAAATTTAACTCATTTACCTCTAAAACCTTCACCTGCTTTGCCACAGACACAGCCTGCCCAGCCTTCAAGTCTAAGGTACAAGTATGAATTACTTATACAATAACTGTTCTCACTGGGCAGTGGTGGCGCACACCTTTAATCCCAGCACTTGGGAGGCAGAGCCAGGCGAGTCTCTGTGAGTTCAAGGCCAGCCTGGTCAAAAAGCGAGATCCAAGGACAGGTACCAAAACAACATAGAGAAACCCTGTCTCAAAAAACCAAATCAAAAAACAAAAACAAAGAACAAAAATATAAAAATAAAAAACTGTTTTCGGTGTTCCTGTGTATAACAAAAACAAGCAGAACATGTATTGTCATTTATTCTATGTCTGAGTTAACCCAAGTCTTGAGTGACAGCTAATTTCATGTGTACATGTAAGTGAATTAGAGTTGCCCAGACCAGCTAGTTAAACACTATTTCAATGTGATCTATAAAGGTGTTTCTGGGAGAGATTAGTAAAAAGTTAGTGTGTATCTTTATCCAAGTTGCTCTGGGCCTGAACAGAATAACCAGGTGGAAGAAGACTGAATTTTCTGAGCTCTTTGCCTGAATGTGTGCAAACCTGTCTGGCTTTCGGTAGGAAATGCATCAGTGGGAAATGCTCTCAGACTTCTGAACTTAGACCACAGGCTCCTCACGATCTCCAGTTTACAGACTATGGATTGCAGAAATTTCCTCAGCCTCCACAGTAACATGGCAGTTCCTCATGATAAACAATTCCTATATATTAGGTTCTCATACCCTAGTTAGTTCTACTCCGTGGAAGTCTCCTGATGAATGCGTCTAGATAGAGTAACTTATTTTGTGCCATATCTGGTGCATTGGCTGTCCATCAACCTACTCTTCTCAGTGATCTAAGCCTTCGTTTGTTAGACAACACAAAAGATCCTAGGACCGAGAGCTGTGGCTGGTTTGGAAGACTATATGGACTATACTGAGGGAAGTAGAAAGGTATTTCCTTCCTAATAGAAGAAGCATAGAAATAAATTTCCTTTCTGGAGTCTACCTCATGAAGACAATTGTGTGAAAACAACTGTATCTCTAGGGGAGAGCCTACGAAATCTTGGAGAGCCCCCCCCCACACACACACACACCAATCTAGGCTATCCCTGCACTCCTAAATTATTCTCAACAATCACTGACCTGGGAGTGCCTGGTGAGCTTCCCAAGTAGTAGACTCTGCAAGTCTATCTAGTGATTTCAGCTGTCACAGAGCTAGAGTTCTGACACCTGCTTCCCATGGGGCTCACACCACTGGACATCTGTTCTTTGCTTTATCACCAGACAATTTCCAAGAAACACAGGAGGCTTTGGTACCAGAAATGAACATTATGCTAACCAAACATTAACGGAAATTTTGTGGTGTGTGTATCTCTGTGTGTGTGGTAGAAAGTTTATTATAAGTTAATTTAGATAGATGTCATACTTTAACGTCAATATTCCAGAATTCTGGTACTCTCAAAAACAAGAAGATGAGACAGTCAAAACATCTGAATCATTCTATCACTCTAAATCATAAATAATTACATAAAAGAGACTCTAATAATATTCTGCTAAATGAATACAGTGTTACATTTACCCCTAAATTCTTATCTTTCTACTCATAGATTAGTACATTTCTCATCTCTCATCCCCATCAGATAAGCTTTTTTCCATAGGTGGTAGCAATTAACACTGAGGCCCACAACCCATCAATATGCAGAGAATAAGATATTGTGGAGTATTCAGCTTTATAGCACATCTCTTTCCTTAAGTCTCGGAATTATCACAGAAT
This sequence comes from Peromyscus leucopus, assembly GCF_004664715.2. Classification (NCBI taxonomy): domain Eukaryota; kingdom Metazoa; phylum Chordata; class Mammalia; order Rodentia; family Cricetidae; genus Peromyscus; species Peromyscus leucopus. The sequence goes on along the minus strand of NC_051072.1, from coordinate 7,091,277 downwards.
AGAAGGCAGAAAGGTTGTAAGAGCTAGATATAATAGGTGTCTACAGCCAAACAGTACTTTCTGTACATGACAGAGCCTTTGTACACAGGAACTCGTGGTACCTGAGAATGAATGTACAACACCTGCACAAAATAAAGCCAGAGAAAATTCCAACATGAATTGGGGAGGACATGTATATGGTACGCATGCATACACACAAGCAAACACATACATCAAATAAAAATACTTTGAGTTAGATGAGGCCATAGAGGTAAACACTTACCACATCCCTCCTTCTGCCCAAGAGTCCTTAGAATAGGAACCAGATGATTCTGGCCCACCAAGAGTCATATGGACACAGAAAATCTTTAAGGATAGGCTGAAATAATTAGTAGACCTTTCCCATACAGCACCCTGTCATCTGTTTGACCAGTGATGACTGTGTAGGCTTTCTGGCCATTTCAATCAAGGAGAATGGCAAAGACGAGTACACAGAAGCCAGCATGACGATAACACACTGGAAGCACACAAAAAGGATAACGGGAAAGGCAGAGCCACACCGCAACCACCCCACAGGGGTGCCAAGAGGTTTCTCTCCTTGTTTCAAGTTCCTTCAACAGTTTGACTAGAATTTCCATGCTTACATAAATGCAACTTCCCTTATCTTTTTATCTCCTTTTCTTTCTTCTATGGAATAATCAGGAAATGTTCTGATAGTCAAAGCCATTAATGTATGTTGAAAAAATTTGAATACTCGATTAACCTCTTTAAACTTCAATCTTTAATCTATAAAGTAGGGATTTATTCATTTGTTCAACAAATACTACTGAATGTCCACTGTGTACTAATCGCCAACAAGATACTGTGGTTATCAATGATTAGAGATTCTTGATGGTATTTTCACAACAGTTGAGATAGAGTAAATGACGTGACCAGACTAATCATAGCAATAAGGCCCAATGAGTACATCACATTTTAAGGGGTAGATTATGCAATGAGAATATATTGGAGGAGGACAGACTTAACAAGAAGTCTATGGAAGTAGAGATTAGCAAGGTAAGAGAACAAAGCAAAAAAGTTTTCCAGGAATGGGACCATTAATCTGCATTGGCACCTGGGGAAAAAGGGCATGGGCAATATCAAGGATTACAAAAAGACAAGTGGGCAGAGGCATTGCATAGAGAAAAGAAACTGTGATAAGAAATGAAACTAACAGAGGGTCTGGGGTCAGCATCTGCCAGGCTTGCTGTGTCGGTACCAGTACATCTCATTTCAGGGGACAGGCGTTTACAGAGAAATCTAGACCAGGGATATAAATCTGTGACTCATTCAGACCAATCTGAAGTCTTCATGGAGGCCACATTCACAGGTGCGTTTGGCAATAATAGCAAGAAGAACATGAAAAGGAGAGCAGCAGCAGGGTACGCATGGTGGGTGGCTGCCGCAGAGGAGGATGTCCTCAGGGTGGAAAGCGGTAAGAATAAGAGACTGCAGCAACGTAGGCTGGGTTGCCACTGAAACAGAGGCAAGTGCCCAGTGACATTCATCTGGTGAGAGAGTAGCTAAGGAGATCTGCCCGAACCTCAGATGAGCCTCCAAGACAAGAGAACGTATTGTGTAGTGTGCCCCCCCCCCAAAAAGATAAATATTCATAGAAGCACCCAGATTTTTGTGGGCATCAAGCTAAACAATCCACATCAGAAAGCTCTCAACACAGACCCTCAAAAATGGAAATAGGAACCTTCTTTCTTTTTAATTGATGACTACGACCCTATCCTGTGCCAAAAGTATGTTAAAAGTATGTAAATAAGTAAGTTACCATCAGGAGGGACCTCAATTCCCATCCTGGCATAAACACATACTAGGAGATGCAGCCATGGCTTAACTACTTGAGGCACCAGCCTCCCCTTGTACTGGCTAAAAAATCCCTTCCAAGTCTGAATGACTAATTCTTGTTCTCAATGATATCCAGCATGAAGAATACATGATGGACTCCTACTGTCCATGCCAGTTGGATAATTATGCATCAATAATGCACTGTCCCCATCCTTTGTTGAGAAAACTTTGTAAGGAGCAGGGGCTTTCTGCCTTGAAAGGACAACTATTCAAAGTTGGTGCCCAACAACAGCTCCAGAAAAAGGCTTCCATGGCAACATAGATGCTTTGGGTCAAGTACATGTTCTAAGAAAGCAAGCAGCATGCAAATGAGCAGAGCACCATGGCCCCACAGCCTACACAGGCAGTGTTTACTCTAATCAAGTCCTTGTCTTGCGGGAATGCAGCAAAGCCACAATAGTGCTGAGCATAACACAAACACTGTGGGGTGACAAGAAGGGTCTTCCTAGGAAGGTTATGTCTGCATGATTCTCCCAGTCCTAAAACAGGGATGCTCATTTGACTTAAAATTTGAAAATAAAATGTAACTCCCACCCTGTTTAATGTGGCCCGAAGCCCAGATTTAAATTGTAACATTCATTCATATGCTACTGTTTAAGTCATGTCTTGAACTGTTTCAGCTGCTTGAAAGGGGCAATCAAGATGCTCGATGAGTGGGTGGGTGGGTGAGTAATTTCCAGATTGGATAGCGCTGATTCAGGATAAGGTGAGAGAGGCAAATCAAAGTGAACTCTGGGAACCATCCGACAGCCATACATTTTCTGCAGAGCTCAAGAGAATTTGGGTCATCCCAAAGGGATATGAACTTGATTTAAATATTAAGTTTTGGATCAGACAAATAATAAGGGGGGCATGGGAGGGGATGGGGGAAGAAACTTATATAATTCTACTTCAATTAAAATATTTTTAAAGCCAAGCAGCAGTGGCGCACACCTTTAAATCCCAGCACTCGTATGGCAGAGCCAGGCAGATCTCTGGGAGTTCGAGGTCTACAGAACGAGATCAAGAACAGGCACCAAAACTACACAGAGAAACCCTGTCTCAAAAACCTATATATATTCAAATGATCATATATAAAATATATATATTTGAATGATCATATAATGTTAAATAAAAAGTATTGAGTTTGGGAGCCGGCTTGCTAGCCCAGCCTGTTTGGCAAGCCCCAAACTACTGTGTAATCTAGTTTCAAACCACAAGGTAGGGTCTAGAGAGGTGGCTCCGCCAGCAAAGCGTTTGCTAAGTAAACATGCATGTGGATGAGTTTGGTTCCCTGAATCCATGTACAAAAGCTCAGCATGCTGTGTGCCTGAAATCCCAGCACTGGGGAGCTGAGGGCGGGAGATCTCTAGGGCTCCCTGAAGGCCATTCACTCCGTTCAAATCAGTTTCAGTGGGAGACCCTGTCTCAAAACTAAACCCAAGAGCAACTGAGAAAGACACCTGACATTGCCTTATGGCCTTCACATGCATACACATGCATATGCAAAAGTGTGTGTGTGTGTGTGTGTGTGTGTGTGTGTGTGTGTGTGTGTGTGTGTGACAAAAACATACCAAGTCAATAAGCACATCTGAGTCTGGGCACTCAGCTGCCTGGGTCTCCTGGATTCTCCAAGTTCCCTCATCTGAATCCGACACAAAAGAGAATGTCAGAACCTAAAGTTCTTCTGAATCTTCTTAAGCTAAAGTACCAAGTGTTGGGAAGATCACCTTCCAGAAGTCCAGCGCATGGTCTAATTTCCTTTGCAAAACCCAGCATCACCAGAGCTCCTTGCCACCAACCCCAATATCTCAGCCACCAGCACTGATTACACAGCAGAAGCCATGTGCTAACATGATCTTCATTCCATCTTCCATAGCTTAGTGACACCAATGGGTTTTCTAAGCTTCCTTGAAGGGAAAATAAAATTGTTGAAAGTTGCTTTTGAAAAGTTTGGCCAGCCTTCCAGGCTTACAAGTTATAATACCTGAGATGTGGAAAGAAAAGTATAATCCTGTAGAACCTTCTTATTTCAACAATTTTAGCCAATATTCTCTAAAAGAAGAAGCTGCTGGAAACCTTTTTTCTGAGGCCTTTTGTACAGAAGCTGCTGGGCCCCAGCTCTTGCCAAACTCTCCACAGGTAGTTGCCAACAGTGGCCTGAAGCTACTCACAACCCTGCCTCTGTAAGCATCTCCTCACTTCCCTTGACAACCCAGCTAGTGTCTATACCCTTTACACACAGTGTAAATTCACAGTGAATACATCCCTGGCTTTCCCCAAGTGGAACCACTTCAGCATCTAATGGAAATGGAGTGTGTGTAAGCATTGTCTATAAAGGATCGGAGTGAGTCTGGAGTGTGTGTAAGCATTATCTATAAAGGGCCAGAGTAAGTCTTCTTTGAGTCTTTGCATGCAAAATCACTCTGATCGAGTCAGAATCCTTATGTCATGTTGATACTTCCACAACAAGAGAAAAAAAGCTCTACAATTTATATTCATGAAGTCCAAAATACAATAACAAATGAATACAAATGTTTGTAATCAAAATATAATGAGATGTGCTGTGCTGTGCTGTGTGTGTGTGTGTGTGTGTGTGTGTGTGTGTGTGTGTAACTTTTCCCTAAATGCAGTTGAAAGTTACTGTTCGCTGGCATTAATTTTGATATGCAGCTCTCTCAAATATTTTAGCTATTTAGGCTTGACAAAAGAAGGCAAGGGGCAGGATCTGGATGCAAATAGCTTACTAATATGGTATAGTGAGAAACTCCTCATGAGTTTACACTCTGGTGAAGATGGACTGGATACCTGCTCTACAACCAGCCCTCCAGCTTCGGATTTTGCTTTTGTGTGAATCTTTCTCTTTCTATGACAGTTCCATGCACAAATAGAAATCAAACCCCTGCTATATGCTAGAATTTTGTACTTTGTGATCCATGTATATTATCACACTTGGTGATCAAAGAATTCTTACAAAATAGTTGTCGGTTTTTGACACATGTCACAGATGAGTCAGGGGTAGAGTAAATATCCCATGGTGTCATGTCAAAATACAGAAAGATGTAAACAGATAGGACAGTAGCACAAATCTTAAAGGGTCTTATTAATAAAAAACACGGGAGCCAGATATTGGGGTGAATGCTGAAAGGTGAAAGAAACAGAACAAGTCACAGCTAACCTCAACTCGCCAATTCCTCAGCTGGTCTTGTTTCCTCAAACAAGCCTGGAAGCCTCTGTGTCCTCATCCAAATGGATCTCAGCTGAGCTGCTGCTAAAAGCCTAAAAGCTTAAAGGGCTTCTAGTTCCTGGTCATCACACCTTATATACCTTTCTGCTTCCTGCTGTCATTTCCTGGGATTAAAGGCATGTGTCTTTCCCAAGCAAGACATGAGATTTCAAGTACTGGGATTAAAGGCATGTGTGCCACCATTTCTGGTTTCTATGTCTATCTAGTGGCTTTTCTGTTCTCTGACCCCAGATAAGTTTACTGAGGTACACAATATATTGGGGGACACAATATCACCACATAGTACCTCCTTTTCCCCTGTGCCTATGTGTTGTGTGTGATGGATATCCCACCCTATCTATACCTATGTGTTGTGTGTGATGGGCGCTGACTGTTTCTGCTTTTACTCTTCTTAATGAAGTATGTCCCAGAAGTAATTGGGACAGATTTTCCATGTGGTTCAGAGCACAGGCAACAAAATGCGTTTTGTCCTTCAAACAACTTCACCTCAGTAGGCATGTATATTCCAAACAGAGCAACATTGTTCTAAAAAATTCTTGAAAACCATAGTTTACTAACTCTGAGACAGGCTTTCTTTCTCATTATCCCATTGCCCCTAATTGTCTGTAAGTTATAAACTGATACATCAGCTAATCAAGTATTAGATCATCTCCTAGAGCAGTCTGTTCTTGACTTGAAAAACAAAGAGACCCTTGCATCTTTTTACAGTAGGCAGGAAACTAAAATCACTGGTGCACAAAACTTCCCAGTCCATCAGAGTCTGTTCCTCTGGCCTCTTCATCTGCAATCACTGTTTCTCCCATCATCCTGCAGAACCAGGCAGCCATGCCCTGAAGCCAGTTGTGACTCCAGGTGGGTCAGTTCACTGTTTCACTTCTGGACTCCTGGTTCAAGACAATTCTCCAAGAAGCCTGAAGCTGCCCAGTTTTTCTTCTAGCTCTCCTTTATGATCTGTAAATACCTGAAAGATGTACTGGGAATGTGGCAACCTAAGATAAGAAGGGCCAAGTAAGACATCCCTGGCTCTGCTCCAGTATCTTTTAGAAATAGAATGATGCTCCAAAATTACTTGTAGTATTAACCCAGGATGGGTTGTTTTCTAGGCTCCTTAAACAACAATGACAATGGGGTATATACAGGTTAGATGCTACCCAGCCCAGGACACCTTTTCTGAATGTTAGGGGAATAGCTCATAGTGCATCCTGGGATTCTGTCATCCCTCACTGGCTATCAATAAGTCACAAGGAAGAAGCCTCACATGTAACTTCAAATTTTCTAAAAACCACTTTTTAAAACTTTATAAAACGAAATAAATTTTGATATATTTTAATGTAATATAGCTTTAATGTTATGACTAAAATATATAACCATACTAAACTATCAAGGCAATATCTTCGATTACCTTTTTGTGCTAAGTTTTCAAAATGCAGTTTGGATACTCAAAATCCATTTTGATTTAAAGTAGCAGTATTTGGCTGAGGTAGTAGTATACCTAGTTACAATGTAAAACGCTCTGGGTTTAATATAGTGGGAGAAAATGGTCATATTTCAAGTGCTCAATAGCCATATGTGGACCGCCGCTAGCAGGCTGAGTAATACAAATTCTCCTCAATATTCAGAGATGGGCTTAACATCCCCCACTATGCACGAAGATCCCTCCAGTTTCCTTAGCTCCTAAATATTTTCCTCTCTGTTGATTCCCATTCCACACCAACTTTGAACCTCCAATCAACTCTGATACACTTTCATGGCTGTTAATTTATCTATACAACCATACAGCAAAATTAAAAAGCATGGCATGGGATACAGTTCAGTCAGATTGTTTACGATCCCAGTCATAATACTCAATTATTATCTGATAGAGACTCATAAAGTACATATACATAGTAAAGAAAGGAGAAATTAAGGGTAAAATCATTAATAACTGACAGAAGCAAAGGTTACTGGCGTTCACATGAAGAATGACAATCCATTTGAAAATGTATTAATAGTTGTTATCTTTTCCATATTGCTATTGCTCAATTTAATATGTATTTGTGTGTACATAAGTTTCAAAGGCTGGTATATTTTAAAAGTATCTGCAGTATTTACTAAATATGGAATAGCTCTAGTTGGAAAACTCAGAATTATAACAAAATAAGTTTCATTCATCAGATCTGTATCCCAATGGTTTGGTGGCTCCTTAGTGACTTAATGAAGCCACCCCAACACATCACGGTACCTTGATCACATTGAACCACAGCCCATAAGGCAATCAGTCTCATTGCTCCATCGCATGTCTTTTCATTTCTTTATTTATTAATGAACAAATCAGGCAGTAACACGTTAGATTGTGTTATAAGACAATCTTGTGTTAAAGCAGACAAAGAAGAGCCAGGGGAGCTCCAGAGAGTGGCACATGAACCGCCATGCCAAGAAGAGGACGGCCTGGAAGAGGGATAGGACATGTGGAACCAGTGTGAGCACACACAGAGTGAAGTTGGGAGAAGTCAGCTTAGACCTTCTCACCCATCAGAAATAACAAAGCAGGGAAATACCACCTTGAGCTCTGGAGGACATGCAGATTTGGACAGCTGTACCTTCAGGAAGTCTTTTTTCTTTCTCTGAATTGCAACAATCCTTTGAAGTAAATGTTGGGCTACCTTACCTCAGCATACTGAAAGAGACATACAATGATGGCCCAAGAAAAAACTCAACAAATAAGAGAGGCTTAAAAAAAATGAGGTCAGGTGAAGGAACTGGTCACATGACTCATAGAGGAAGGCAAAGTCTGCTAGGCATTTAATATTCAGTATGTTCTTTAGTAATAAAGGAACATATAAGCACTTTTAGGTTAGAAGTGACTTATAGTAGGGCATTTAATTTCCATTCTCAAGTAAATCTTGTCTACATCCTACTGTGACATGAATTATGAGCAGAAATTTAAGTCCTAAACCTAAAATGTAATGCAGTGTGTCTTTTATCCTTTTCTATTTACCTCTGGTGGAATTTAAGATATATATCTATGCATTATATTTAACAGCAGAGCCAAAAAATGGTTGATTGAGTATTTACACATCTGAATGACATCAGAAACAACTGGAGAACAAAGAATAATAATAGACAGATGCCCTTGTGGGATAACTAGAGGGACAGTAATAAATTACTTAAAGCATGTTTTTGGAGGCCACCTATAATGGCTAAAGCAATGTGACTTCATTGCCAGTGAGGGCTCACTTGAGGTTATCTTGACCTTACAACACAAGATGGATAGATGGATGGGCATGTGAGGGCAGACTGACTGTGAGCAGCAGCCAGAGCAAACGCAAACTTGGAGGAGCCACTGCATGCATTCCCTGGGCCTACTGAGGAACCAGAATGGTCTCAAAGCAATTGGAAGATTTTGAAGGAAATCTCTACTATGTCTACAGTTCAATGCAGAAAAACCATGAGGATCACATGACCTTCCTTCTGACATGACCTTCCCAATGAAGTCATCTTGATTCTTTGTTTGTTGTCTCTTCTGTGTACACAACTGACAAGACTGAGACTTGACAAATTCTAGTTACCCCTCGGCCATTCCAACCTTCATGTTTCCAGTTTCATGAAAATGCAACTCTCAGTGATTAATCCAGCTCTTCCGACTCCTTCACAACAGAAGGGAGTGTGATTGATTCTATCTGCAGAGCCCAGATAGAAGCCTGTCATAGATTAACAACAGTGTAAATGACACTGAGTCCAACTGGGACTGCTGATTTGCTTTTGGAAGGACTGGAAGCAAATGACTCTTTCCCAGGGGCAGCTCTCCTGTATTACCCACAAGTAGACATCCACTGAACCTATATTTAGGTGTCAGCACTCTGAAAACATAAAATTATTTCTGTAAGGAAATGCAGCTGGTAGAATACCCAATCCTACTAGATCCCTACACTGTTCCCAGCTCAGGAAACTAGCCCTTCTATGCTCTAAAAAGGAGTACAAGTCTTGTTTGGAAAAGGGGCATGAAAGTCATAGGGACATTAACACAGAACAGAATAACACTGTGTGTGTTTTAGTGCACCTTATGATTTAAAAAGCAGAAAGAAAAATGGTATCTTGGAATGTTTTAGATTTGTGTCAATCAAAATATGCAAAGTGCCCAGTGGATTCTGAAGTTTATCACTCTGTTTCAGGTTCACAAAGGGTTGATTGTGATTTGAGAAGTAAAAAATTACTTTACCCTGTTGAACTTGTGCCAAAGGAAAATAATGATCATTGCAGTTTTCAAAGGGGCAAGATATATGATCATATGCCCCATAGAAGACGTGCACTGATCACATTGGAAAAATATTAAATGATGGAGTACGCAGCCATCTGTGACCAAGACACATCCATCACTGCAGAGGGGTAGAAGAATGTGAAAAGTAAGGCTTGATGAGAAATGGCGGAAACGCTTCCTGTACTTGTCTTCTGTTCTAAGGATGGAGGTTTGTGTGCACTCATACTCATCCTACAGGGAGCTATATGAAAAGCAACCGATTTTCAAGCCGATTAGGCCATGGCTCAGAAAGTCAAACATGTTTTCTCTCATCCGAGGTTCCGATGTTTTATATGGTAATACATAAGAACACCTATGCATCTATGACATGAAAGTACAAGTACAAATGCCCAGGGGGGCAAAGGGAACCAGCAGTGGGGCAGGGTGACAAAAGGCAGTGTGGGGTGATTAGTGTTAATTGTCATCCTGACGAAACCTATAGTCACCTGGGAGGCGGGGCTCTGGACATACATGTGGTATTACCATGAATAAGTCATCTGAGGCGGCGGGAAGCTTCACCAACTGTGGGTGGGACCTTTCCCTGAGCAGCAGTCCTAAACTGTGTAAAAGGGAGAGAGTGAGATGAGCAGCAGATTGCATTCATTCCTCTCCAGTTCCTCTTTGTGGATGAGATGTGATCTAGTGCTTCGAGTCCCTGTTGCCTTAACTTCTCTCATTATGATGGACTCAGTGTTTGGATGATGAAACAAAATGAACTCTTTAAGTTCATTTTTGTTCATGGTATTTTTTTTAATTAAGAAAAAAATTTTATTCCTTTTACATACCAAAGATGCCCCTCTTCCCTCCTCCTGCCCCTCCAGCCTCCCCCTCCCAATCTACCCCACATTCCCTTCTACAAGAAAGTAAGGCCTCCTCCCATGGGGAGGTACTTTTAGTAGAGGCAGGTCCAAGCCCCTCTCCCTGCCTCAAGGCTGTGCAAGCTGTCCCATCAAAGGTACCGGGCTCCAAAAGGCCTGCTCATGCACCAGAGGTGGATTCTGATCCTACTGCCAGGGGGCCCCTTAAGCAGATCATGCTATACAACTGTCTCACTATGCAGAGGGCCTAGTCCAGTCCCATGCAAGCTCCACACCTGTTGATCTAAATTTCATGAGTTCCCACTAGTTTGGCTTGGTTGTCTCTGTAGGTTTCCCCATCATGATCTTGATGTACTTGCTCATAGAATCCCTTTTCACTCTCTTTGACTGGACTCCTGGAGCTTGGCCTGGTGCTTGGCTGTGGATCTCTGCATCTGCTTCCATCAGTTACTGGAGAAACACTCTATGATAACAGGGTATTCACTGATCTGATTACTGGGGTAAGCCAGTTCAGGCACCCTCTCCACTATTGCTAGTAGTCTAAGCTCGGATCATCCTTATGGATTCCTGGGAATTTCCCTAGCACCTGGTTTCTCCCTATCCCATGATGTCTCCTTCTATCATGGTAGAGATACCATGTTCATGGTATTTTTATTACAGACACAGGAAAAGAAACTAAGACAGGATATGGGGGCAATATGCTCAACATGCAGTATATACTCCTGCAAAAACTCTATAAAAATTTGGTGGCTGGAGAGACGATTCAGTAGTTAAGACTGTGTACTGCTCTTGCAACGGACCATTCATTTCCTAATACCCACACATGTGACCCATAACTGCCTGTAACTCCAGCTCCAGGGAACCCAATGCCCTCTTTGCAGACTCCTGTGCCCTTGTGTATATATTCACAAATAACCACACATAACTGAAAAATAAAATCTTGCAGAAAAACTTAAAAACATAAATTCTAAAAATTCATGTTATACTTTTTTTTTTTTTTTTTTTTTTGGTTTTTCGAGACAGGGTTTCTCTGTGTAGCTTTGCGCCTTTCCTGGAGCTCACTTGGTAGCCCAGGCTGGCCTCGAACTCACAGAGATCTGCCTGGCTCTGCCTCCCGAGTGCTGGGATTAAAGGCGTGCGCCACCAATGCCCGGCTCATGTTATACTTTAAAACAGATTAGATTATAAATGGATACTGTAGTATAATTTAAATATATAAATTTTAAAAATTGAACTTCTAAAACAATCTACTTAAGAATTATTTAGAATTATGCAAAAAATACTATATCATTAACAGAGGAGAGATATTTTAATGAATTTGTACTTTCTAATTTTTTCACTGAAGTTGGATTTTTGGCACAAAGTATAAATGCCAATTTAAGTGTTTGATTCAAATACATGATTTCTTGCAGTGAATTATCTGTCAAATGAGTCCACATTTAGAAAGACTACTCAACACTAATAGTGACTTCCAGGATACAGTATTAAACAAAGAATGGAGGGCAATCCTGCCCTTAAAGGGTGGTGATAACATGCTACCTTTTGTTTAAGAAAGAACAGAGCACACTCAGGTCTCTACTTAAGAAGTAGAGAAAACAATGAAGAAAGAAATTTAAAAAGAAGAAAGAAAAAAGTAACCTAGGGACTGATAAAAAAATGGCTCCATAAGGGATGTAAACCAATCTTCTTTATTGTATCAGGCAGTGCTGAGATACATGTGTTTGATTCAGTAAGAAAACTCCTTGATTCTCAAGACAGACACACTGGAGTATTAAGAAGAGAGATATCATTATAGTGGCAACTTAAAAGTGTGTGTGTGTGTGTGTGTGTGTGTGTGTGTGTGTGTGTGTGTGTGTGCAGGAGCACATATGCGTGCACTCATACACACCCCTACTAGTACAGATATATGGAGAAAAGGGAAAGCAGAGATAAAATGACAGAAATGTATATTTTAAACTTTAATGAGGTCAGGTATGATGGACTGAACATTTGTGCCCCCTGAAATATATATGTGGAAATTTTGTTGACCCTCAAGTGGTGATATCAGGAAATGGAAGTGGGTTAGGTCATAAGCACAGAACTCTTGTGAATGAGATCACTGCTCTTATAAAAGGGAACCCCAAGAACCTCCTTGCCCTCTTTCCATATATAAGGAAACATGAGAAAATAACAGTCCTCAGCCCCAGCCCCAAAGACAGCCCCTTATCCTTTCTTCTACCATAGGCATCTGATCCTTGAATTCCAGTCTCCAGAAAAGGCAAAGCAATTTTCTCTTGTTTATCAGCTACTGGGCTGTGCATGGATTAAGACACCAAGTGAAGGTTATGGAAAATCCTTAATCTTCATTCTTATTCCTCCTATACTTTAGCCCTGAGCCTGGGAGAGCACCTAGTGCTGGCTGCCCTCTTTGGTGGACAATGGGAAGGTGATTGGGTGGTCCAAGATGGTAGAAATTTCAAACAGCAAGAAAGATAAAAGTTTAGTCCCCTAAAGCTGATAAAACACAGTTTGAAAGAGTTTCCATGCAGATCAAATCCCTACTAACACGGCTTAGTAAAAGTTGTGGGAGAGGAAAAGAATATGGTCAACATATATTATATGTAAATTTTTCATATAATTTTTTTACAAATAATATAATAAAAAGTATGCAGATATAAAATTATGGCTAATAATAGCAAATCATTGGACAGAAGAGATTGCACAATTGGTTAGTAGACTGTACTCTTGGCATTTTATTTTTAAAAGGTTTTCTTCCTCCTGTGCAAACAAACATTTCAATGGATGGGCAAGAAAGAAAGTTAGCATTGCCCCTGACTCATGAGCTCATGTGGTGAATTTTTGTCAATTAAAGCAGATACTTCCACTCTGTACTTCTCTTCTACAGTGTCCTCTAGGGGCAATTGCTGAATCAGGCAGAATTAATTACTTGCATCTTGACATCTGACAGATGAAGTCTTCCTGAAAAGGGTACTGGGTTTTAAAACATCATGAATACAACGTGAAATCAGATTCTCTCCTGGCTCTGTGTTTCTGGAGTAGATACAAATGTCAGAAAACTGCTGAAGGTGTATTCTTTTTCTTTTTCTTTTTTTTTTAAGTTTGTTTTATTTTTTTAAAGAGAATGGCCTTCCTTAAAGGAAGAATGCCACTACTTCATAAAATAATTAAAATGTTATTTGCACTGTATTCCTTAATTAGCAAAAGGAAGCCTAGGGGAGTAGGTTGAGAGCGACTCCTGCCACAAATGTACTCTTGTAGAGGAGTCGCACAGTATCACCATTGGCAGGAATTCCCACACAATCCTTATAAAATAAATTATAGACTACCTAGTAAAATCTCCCTTCCAGGAGACTGAACAGTCTGTCTCAACAGAAGTGTCTACATAAAATGAGGAGCATCATACCCCAAGGATTAACCTCAGAGCTGACTCGGAGCCAAATCAGTAAACCAAGTGCCAAACCAATGGGAATGACTTCATCAACAAACACCCCACGTGAAGAAGGAGGCGTCCTAACATCCTCTTTCAGAACATGGTCTGTGTGTAGGTGAGGAGAAACTGGAAAACGGGAATACCGCAAACGGTGCGCTATTCTTCTATGGACCCTATTTACATCTTTACGTTGGTTCCTACCTGCCAACAGTCATCAGAACTCAGCTCCGCAGACCATGCTGAGACGCCATGCAAGTCATTTGTTGTCGGGAATAATGAGATGGTGCTCTTGCCTTTTATTTATTTTTCTATTTCTGCCATTAGCATAAATTGTTCACTAGAGAAGGATGCTTTAGCCATTAAAATAAGCGAGGGGGAAAAGCCCAGGTATATAAGTATATTTTATGTGAATCCTTCGGCCACCCACCTGCAAATTGTTTTAGTTCTGTAAGCTAATAAAAAAGTGTGTGTGCCTTTTCCTCTTGTTTATCCTATAGAAGTTTTTCTTCTGTCCACTGCTTACAGGAATGCATTTTTTAAAATTGTCTCCTCAACCAACATTTTCCCACTGGCTCTCTTCTAACCTACACCATCTCTAAAGCTGTACAGACAAATTACCCAAACATGCTTTCTGAGTTTGTGCAAGCCCCGGAACAAGCAAACACACTGATTTCCCCCGTGTTTTCAGTGGAATTAAATCAACACAATCCCAATGACCCACTGTTCCTGATCAGTTCCTCCAAGTGCACGCTGGTCTGTTTGGGGTCTTTATAATCAGAGTAGATACATTTAAATAGATTTAAATAGAAGGTTCTGCCAGATGCATGAAGAGAGAGTATCGGGTTCCCGAGGCACATTTGCCATTAATATTCTGAGCATCTGAATGCCAGTAATTTCTTGAGAACTTGACTTTGAATGTCAACTTGAATCTGCTGATTTCTCTCCAATACTTGAAGGGGAAAAACAAGAAAAGAAAAATGGAAGTGAGGGTATGATCCTACTTTCTCCAATCCTGCCAATGCAATCACGTAGTATGAAGTACAGACTTGGGGGAGTGGTGATTGGCATCTTCTGATAACCCCCTAGCCATGGTGACTCTTCACTCAATCTTCTAAGAATAACAAACACATTGAAAAGTACAGCATGGGCTGTTTCTGCTCATTATTACTAGACGAAGCATAGAAGGAAGGCAGTGACATGTGTTTTACAAGAAAACCATGTTTTCTGTGTTAAAAGGGATCAAGAATATTACTTGTAGGTGGTTTCACCCTTCAAACTGTTTTGTTATGGAACCACCCTCTCGATGTGTAGCTGGCAGATTCAATAATCAGGACTTATGGGGAATAAGTTATTCTGGTTTTCAGCTATTTTTGAATGCATTCGGGGAGAGTCCCCTGTTCCTGGACAAAAATCAAGCAGACTATGCTATGAGGAACAGGATAAACAAAAGAGCTCTTGTGTGAGAAGTGCTGACAAAATCTAGGTCTGGCTAATGTTTGATGCACATTTCTGAAATCTATGGGATATCAGGACATTCTACAATTAATGACCAGCTCTTCCAGTACAGAAGAAGTGCTTCTGTCTACCTGACAACGACTTTAACCCAAGCAACACATAGTTACACAATTCAAGCATCCAATGATACATCTGGGTTATTACTGCTGAGAGTGTCCAGTCCCAATAGTCCTGCTGGACAATGGCTATGACCATCTATCTGTCTCTGGCTCCTGTCCATGGAGTGTCACATCCAGTCCTTGGAAAATACGGAAGCATACCTTTATCTGCAAACTCTCTCTTTTGTGCATGACCTCTTAATGTAGAAAAATATAAAACCATATTCCTGTCACCCCTCCCACATCAGGGGGTGCACTAGTTTGTCCTGCTGCAGACTTTCCCATGTCTGTGAACTGGAAAATGATCTACACAACACCAAGAGCTTTAAGTATCTATTTTTACATCTTCTCTTTTCAGTTTTAAAGACCTGAATGATGTTTAGTCTCTATGCAATGAAAGTCTTAAATGTTTTGAAAAGTTTTTAGGGGAGGAATTCCATTTCATTTGGAGTCTTTGATGTGTCTACGATGCTTTGTACCTCAGTTAAAACTTACAACTTAACATCTTGTAAAACTGTTGCTTCTAAAAAGAAGATATTTGGATGGAAGATACAGAAAATAACCACCACTAGGAAATATACACCTATGAGAATCATGTAAAAGCCAGAAAACTGACACTATTAAATTCTGGCATGGGTATAAAGTCCCAAAATTAAATCTGTCATTATTGGTGAAGATGAACAATGTTATATGTGAATTTGTGTGCATAGAGTCTATGTGTGTTTGTGTGAGAATGAGTGTGTGTGCATGTGTGGATATGTGTGAGCATGTGTAAGAGAGTATGTACTTAGAAACCAGTCTGGAGGCTTCTTACGTGGCTAGTCACTCCCACAATGCAATAGAACAATTGTGCCTCTTGGTCTTTATCCAAAGGAGTTAAAAACGTGTATGCACTAAAAATAGGCACATGGATCTTAAAGGGATTTTAAAAGTAAAAACAAGCAAGACATTCTTCAGCAGGCAACTAGAAAATAAATTAATGTGCATTCAGATACTGGAATAACATTCAAAGCTATAAGAATAGGATCTTTCAACCACAATAAACTTAGAAGATAAAGAATTCATGTGTCTAAGTGAAAGAAACCAATTTAAATGTCTCTGTATGATCTGATTCCAATCAGATGACATTCTGGAAAAAGCAAAGTGATTTGGAGACAGTAAAACAATCAGTGTTTATCAGTGGCTAGAAAGGAGGAAGAAATGACTATCCAGTCCACAGCTGATCTGTAGGGCAGTGAAATTCTCTATGTGATTCTATAAAGTTTGATATATGCCATTGTGCCATTTCCAAAGCCACGGAATACACCACAACAAGAATGACTCCTAGTCTAAACCATGGCTTTTGGCAGGTGACCCTGTGTCTTTGTGAGCACATTAGCTCTAAAAAATGCTCCTTTCTAATGATAGTTGGGAAAACTGGGTATGGATAGACAGCATTTGGGAACTAGAGAACACCTTCTGTTCATTTTTGCTATGGGTTTAAAATTGGTCCAAAAATAGAGTATATTTAAAGGAAAACAAAAGAAAATGTGCAATTCGTTCTTTAAGTGACTAGGAATATTTTGATTAACATTCTGAAAAGTGTCTTCCTTGTCTGTCTACAATTTATAAGAAAGTGAATCTTCAAGCATAGGAATAAGTAGCCAGAATTTGGAAATAATCTCTTATTTTTCCTGCGCTCTTTATCATTCCACAAGTATGCATACAAAGAAGTAATCGTATGGTAATCCTTCCTTGCTGAACTGTGAAACTCTTGACCCCTGGTTCCTCTCACGTGATACAACAGCAGCTCAAGGAAGGCTACTAGAGCCCAAAGCAACTGTGGTCCTTCAGTGACAGGTGATTTATCTGGCACTCTGAGTCAATCTGACATGATCTCTGTTCTCCATGGAATGGAAGCCTGGCCCACAGTGTGATGATGTGGCCATGGCCATGCTGAAAACTTGAAAGGAGTGGTTCAGATAAGGCTCAGTGCTAGAGAACAACAGTAAAGAAAAAGAGATGCCTACTGGAGTGTGGCTAAGTCCTTGTGAGTGTTGCCCTTGACAAAGATTACTCTTAGGACCCTGATTAGTTCCCATCTAAGTGAGCTGGTACAAAAAGAACAAGCTTAGGCCCTAAATCTCTTCGGTCTTCTGGATTGCCACTTGAGTCTTCCCTATAATAACACTTCATGCTGTATTATCTACTGTATTGTAAGGGCCCTTCCTTACCCAAGCCATGTTCCACTGGTTACCATACTGGATCCCTTCATATCTCAATTACTTCTTTCCTTGACAAATTGTCTTCCATTGAGCAGTTTATTATAGCAACAGAAAACAGATTAATTAATTAAAAAATGTATCCAACTGCATCATTCTGAAAATAGGACCACCAAGTCAATTCAGCCACACATTGTCTTAATAACAATAAGAAAAGGCTTATCTAGCATTGAGCATGCACCAAGCATTGAGCTAACATTTTATACACGGCAGGTGACATCATCAAGGATGTATATAGTGTTCTTACTAAAATCACTTCAATTTTATAATTAAAGACATTAAAGTTTAGTGTAACCAAAGATCAAACTTTAACCTGTACCCACAGAATCAACAAAGATTTTCTTTCAAAGTAACACCATACTGTAGAGTAACAGCATGAACATTTATAGATTTAAATCTGATATAGCTGATGCTCTGGAAAGCTAGGGAAGGGGAAGGGAGGGAAAATGATCATTTACAATGGCTAATTTAGTGCTAGGTACACAGCAGGCTTAGTTAAACTATGACTAAATTGAATGTATAATCAACGAAAATTAGGTTAAATGAGGTAAAATCTTGAGTGTAATATTTACAAAATTGAAATGAAAATTACAAGAAAACACTTAGAATAAATAAGATTTATTCACACATGACCACTTAAGCTTCCCACAAGCCCTCATCTGGCCCTATACAATCTTCCTTCCTCCCAGCTAATCATCCCCACACCACAGCTCCCAACAGTTCCTCCCCAGAGCAGGCAGCTTGCCCCACCGGGGTTCCATTAGCAAATGTTTGAGTTGCATTTCATGTCAAATGCAAAGTCTGATTATCACCCTAAATTAGAAGGGGTATTTTTTATAATGAATTGTTTACTTTCATGATCTTTATGAATCATAAAAAGTGCAATTGAAACTCATCACACAGATGGCCCTGGTTAAACTCATTAAGTTTGAAAACAAAACAAAAATATAGATGAATATAGAAATTAGACTTGCAGGGAGCAGAGTGGGTTGATGGGAGCAGGAAATAGTCAAGGGAGGGTGAAGGTTGAGAGCACCCAGAATTCAATGCATACATGCATGAAAATGTCAAATAACAAATGTAGTTGAAAAGTATAATTGGCAAAAATATCTGACTCATACTTCCAAATTTAGGGATTGCTCCCAATAGACTTTTTTAAAAAATTCTTACTTAGAGTTATTTTCTATGTATTACTATATTTTCTGTGTTCACTATAAAGCATGCCTACTTTCTGAGGGGCTCCAAGAAGAAAATCTAAGAGTTCAGGGTGGTCTTCCGAGTAAGAATGGAGTTGTCCAGGGCTGCGAAGATGGCTCAGCGGTTAGAGTCTCGCCATGCAAGTGGCAAGTGTGAAGACCAGAGTCCAGATCCCACAAATCCACACAAATCCCAAAGGGACAGAGGGGCCTACCGAACATTCCAGAACTACACAAGTGTGGACAGAGGATCACCGCTGCGACTTAGGCGGCCAGATTAGCTAAAGTTGTGAGATCTGAGTTCAACTGGGAGATCCTCCCTCAACTTATAATGTGGAAAAGCAATAGAGGGTGACTATTGCTGTAACATGTATACACCACACACACATACATACGTACATTAAAAAAAGAACATTGTTATCTGCTGAGTACAAGTGAGAGGCTTGAGATCTTCAGCTTTGATATATCAACACAATCAGGTAAGTTCATTGTAATGATCAGATTTATGTATAATTAATGTGTTTATTTTACTTTGGGAATGCTAATACTTGACATTAGTGATGTGAATGTCATACTCCTTTATGATTGACTCCATTACCAGGTTTAGGGGAGCTTTGCCAGCCTCCCAGGGCCTGGGTGGCTTTGCCACATACGTCATCATACAACACTGGAGAAAACTAAAACATCTCCCTACAACACCACTGGAAGCCTCGCCATCCCCCCCAAAAAATTCAGACCTTGTTCTCCTGTATATTTTCTAATTTGCATTCTATATCCTTTTTTTTTTTTTTTTTTTTTTTTTTTTAATAGAGAAACATGACCATGAGAAGAATACCTATTCTGGAAGTCTTACTGTATCAGCACACCTGGACATTATTTCAAAGACTTTTGAGGCATTTACTTATCTGAGAAATCTGAAGTCCTAGTAAATGAAGGTGTAATATCAATTAAATAAGATTAAATAAAAATGTACAGTGAAAAAATCCTGGATCCATTAATAGACAGGTTAAGATTAATAAGTAAAGGATTACTTATTAATCCATTCACCAAATGTTTATTGAGTCTCAGTGGGCCCGAGGCAAGAAGAGGTCCTATCATTTCATGGTATTTTTTGCATACCAAGAGAAATGTTAGTAATGTCAAGTTTGTATGGAAGACGGTAAATAGGATAATTGATGGTTTCATGAGCAACCTATCTCTGGTATAATTTCCAGAAAGGCCTCAATGAAAGCGGCTTCAACTAATACATATTCATTTTCTTGCTGTAAGAGTGGAGACAAGGACTTGATGACATTTGTTCAGGGTTATTATATTCTATTCCACCTTCTCCAATGTGTTAGGTTTCATCAAAAGGACATTATATAATGCAAGATGTCAGCTATGACTCCAGCATCAAAAGTCCACCTCAGTTTTGTCAGAACCCCAAGAGATGTCAATATGCAATTTCTCAACGAGGGCAGACCTAGGAGTCTGGCCAACTGTTTTGCTTGGCAGGTTACCATAGTGGTTTGAGGATCTTTTAGCAAGATGATAGAGACATGGCTGACACAGGCATCCCATAATACGTTATCCCATCTGTGAAATGGATAATTCAATCTACTAATGCAAACAAGAAAAGGGAAACTGAGTATAAAGAAGGAAGACAATGTGAAACGTGGAAAAAAAAAAACAGTATTTCCTAAAACATGTACTTCAAAAAAAAAAAAAAAAATCAATCAAGTAAAGACGTCCAAACACTTAGATTGCACTAGACTCAAGAGCCAAGATAAATAATCAACTGACGTGTTCACTGATAAGTAGATTTTGAAAGGTATGTGAATGTGTGTGAGAGAGACAGAAAGTGGGAATGGAGGGAGGGGAGGAGAAAGAGGGACAAAGAAGAGGAGGGAGGGAGAGAGGGAGGGAGGGAGGGAGGGAGGGAGGGAGGGAGGGAGGGAGGAGGGAGAGGAGGGAGGGAGAGATTTCAGACTTTTCATAGAGTACCGTTTTGCTATCTCAGCAGCATGGATGACCTATGTGCAGGGAAATGAACCCAGGGTAGAAAGGAAAGGCACCACAGGCCTCACTTGTATGTGGAACTGAGGAAGGTGGAAGTCATAGAACAAACATGGAACAGCAGCTAAGGAAGTGGCGGTAGGGAAGATGGGGAGACACGGCCCCAAGGCACACAGTCTTAGTACATTGGTACTTGCAAGAGTGCTATTGTATGTCACAGTTGTTGCAGTTAATGACAACATGTTATGTACTTGCTGAGAGGGTAAATTTCAATGCTTGCCCCCAAACTGTATGATAATGTGAATGTTTATTAGCTCGATTTTATCCTTCCATTATATATACATATTTTAATGGCATATACCATTAATATATGTCATTTAATTGCCCAATTAAATACAATGAGTAGCTTTAAAAAGAAAACTGCAAGCCTTCAAATTCCAATCCTTTGTATGGCAAAAGTAATATAGAAGGAGGAGAAACACACCAGATCCATAGGTCATAAGACTTCCAGCAGATTCCAACAGACTAATGCCAGAGTCTCTAGGGAATGGCTGTCCTGAGTAAATGAGCAGAAAATAAACTCTTGGGTCTATAAAGAAGTTTCTCCCATAGATGACCAATGTGGAATCGGGCAAGTCTCTAATGCTTTCTATCAATGTCTGCCATGTGCCTGTGTTCACAAATGAAACAGGAGAAATATGAGAACCATGGTCATAGTACATCTATATCAGTGGTGTACCAATGGTGATGTTCTCATTGATGTGGAATGGGTGATGTTCTCATGGATAATACATTTTATATGACAAGCTGTGGTTCCTCACAATGCCAAAATTCTGTGGTGCTTCTTTATATTATATTCCAGAAGCCCATGCATGAAGTATATAAACCATATACTTGGAAGGTAATGAATGGATTAAAGTGTTCACAGTGAAAATCATAGCATGGAGAAATTATACAGATTGTATTTTTATCCTTTTGCATATCCATGCCCCCTAAATGTTTTGTACTGATTTTAAAAGAAATGTGTAAGAGTGTTTGCCTGCATTTATTTATGTAAGGTTAGTGTGTGCATACTAGGTGCCTGCAGAGGTCAGAAACAGTGCTAGATCTCCTGGAACTGGAGTTACAGGTGGTTGTCCTGGGAATCAAACTCAGGTCCTCTGTAAAATCAAGTGCTCTTAACCATCAAGCCATTTTCCAGCCCCAACAGTGAATATTTCTGAATGCTTTAGCAAAAATAAAACTCTTGTTAAAGGGAGAAATTTCTTCTATTTATATTCCAGAAATTTGCAGTAGATAATTCTCTTGTCTTTAAAAGCCCGTTGATGCCGGGCGGTGGTGGCGCACGCCTTTAATCCCAGCACTCGGAAGGCAGAGGCAGGCAGATCTCTGTGAGTTCGAGCAGCCTGGCTACAATGAGTTCAGAAAGGCCAAAGCTACACAGAGAAACCCTGTCTCGAAAAAAACAAAACAAAACAAAACAAAAAAAAAAAAAAAGCCCGTTGACTTTAATTTCTAATGAGATGAATTTTAAAATCATTATGGCATTTTAACATTTAGAAGGAAATTTCTGGCCTCTGCTAACTCAGAGGAAATATTTTATCATTTGTTTCAATGATAGTACAAAATTCAACTACCATGGATATTGAATTTTTCTCCCTTTTTTGATTCACTGAGCAGTTTTAAGTTGATTTCAACAATGTAGTACTAGAAAATAATAATTAAATGTAGGCCACTGAAGACACCTAGTAGTTCTATTACACATTACATTAATGATGATTGCTTATTTCCCAATAATTTCATCTTGCTTTCCACTTACTTTAGCTCAAAGCCATTTAAAAACAAAACAGAAACTGAAAATGGAGAAAAGCAAAATTTTTTTTTCTCTCGTAACGTTTTTACTCAAAGTGGGACAGTCTGAAAGCATAAATCCCCAGGGATCAAGGTCAAGAAGCCAACTGAACCACCATGATGAGAAGAGTTGCCAAGACTGAGCCTCGCTCCACCTAACCTTGGAAGGACATTCCTCCTCGTGACATAAGTGGTGAAATGCTGGTGGGAGCGCAGCTTCTCCAGCAGGAAGTTTACAACAGCCTAGAGGACTTTCTAGGAAGGTTACAATCCTTCCTTGGCATGGGCAATCCTCTGAGGCACCAGACAGCAACTGTGCATTCAGAAGAGTCAAGACCGAGCATAAACTTTTATGCCCTGTTCTCTCATCTAGATTTGATTATGAGGTTTCCCATTCCCCACAATGACACATTCACATTCTCTTCGTTTGGTTAGAGCTTGAATTTATGCAGGAATGCTCCTCTTCTGTTTGTGGATTTTATTCTTCAAGCAGGTTTCTGCCAGTGAAAAACAAGCTCTTGCCTCATTCCTTTGAGTGGCCAGGTCTGTTTTGAATAAAGACCTTAGTTGGACTGAAATTCTGACATGAGATACTCATTGTTTCACACTGATTGAAGGGCTTCTTGTTCATTCCTCCCAGGACTAGATCCTAACCACAACGTTAGGGGCAACCAGAAGATGACTCTGGAATTCGTGTTCCCACACACAGGACTCTGCTTTTCACCCCAGACAAGGTGTATGTGGATGAAGTGCATAATGTGGGATCTTCATGACAATTTTTACATGTTAGAAAGGGTAACCTGTTTAGGCTCCTCTTGTACTCCACACCCAGGAGAACAGTACCAGCTCATCAACCTTGCCATACTCTGCATGTGGCACTTACTCCAAGCTGTCTTCCTCATCACCCGCTACCTGTGGGTGGGAAATGAGGTCCACCTTCTCTAGTAAACAAATCCCTTTGACCCTACACATTGACTCAAAGCCAGGGATCCCCCAGAAGTCTCTGTTTCACCCCAATTACAGATGATTCCATTCCCTCTTCCTGCTTTCTCCCCTACAATGCTCAAACATGCACATGGAACGCTACTGTACTTCTTAGTGGCAATGTCACTTACTTGATCACATGTTTGCTTATGTCTCTGTGTGTGCTCTACTCCACAAAACTGTGAGTTCTTAAACAACAGGGAATGAGTAATCTAAGGTCGTTTATGAGACTTCAAGTCATCTCTGCAAAGAAGAGACTGTTCATTTTCAAGGCAAATGGAGGGAGCTAGAAAGGCTGGAATCTCTAAAATGGAACCCAGGTTGCCAAAACTGTAACAGTTCAAACATTTCCTTCTATGGTGTTCTGTGTACTCCAATGTTTGAAAGACATGATTCTTTTTCTTTTTCCCTGCTTCCTTCTATTATACATTAGAGCTTTGGGCCACTGATGCATATACATAGGCTTGTATACATGTATATATGCAAAACACACACACACACACACACACACACACACACACACACACACATACACACACACACACACACACACAGAGAGAGAGAGAGAGAGAGAGAGAGAAAGAGAGAACAATGTAATAGAAAACCACTATCCTGTGAAGCAAGAGAAGTGGATTGAGATAGAACTCATCAATGCAACACTGGCCCTGTGTGTGGGTGAGTGCACCCTTCCAGCTTTCTGATCCTAATGTGCAAAGAGAAGCACGGGACTAGGGCACTTTAGAGAGGGTAGGATCTGGTTCTGGAATACCAAGGTGAAATGATGGAGTTTGCTAGAGAATTTTAAATAGACAAGGTGAGACATCACACGTACCTACAGGAGTCTCTGCTGAGCTATTAGTCTAATATTCCCCCTGTTCTAATTAGTTTCCACTCTGCTGCTGTGATAACACACTCTGATGTAAAGCGACTTAAAGCAAGGCTTTATTCGGACAGAAGCAACTACTGAGGGCATTCACAGCAGGAACGAAAGACAGGAGCATAGTGCAGAAACCCCAGAGGAATGCTACTTCTTGGCTCCTCTGACTTGCTCCCTGGCTTGTCCTCCTGGCTCACACTCGCCTGGATTTCTTTTACCACCCAGGCTGAATCAACTGGTAATGGTCCTGCCTTCCTCTAGCCATGATCAATTAGCAATGAAGAAAATGCCCCATAGACACACCCACAGGTCAAACTGATTTAGGCAATTCTTCCGTTGAGGTTTCCTCTTCCAAGGTGACTCTAGGTTATGTCAAGCTGAAAATAAAATTTAACCAGCACACACACACACACACACACACACACACACACACACACACACACACGATGTGTGAAAAACAGGTTAGAACCAAGCTCGGTATACCCTTCATTTTTTTCCTACAGATGCATTTATCTGATCAAAACTTAGCATAAAGAGATTGACATCAGGGACAGAAATACAATTAGAACAACACATTGTAATAGGGCTAGTACCATTGCTCTTGTACTTTTGGTTATCATTAAGGGAAACAAGGCTCCTTAAATACAAGCAGGATGATCCTGGAAAGGTTGATTTCAAAACTGAGGTGGCAAGGATGGAGAGATGACTCGGTGCTAGAGTGGTGACTGCCCTTGCAAAGGACCAGGATTCAGTTCCCAGCACCCTCATGAAGGCTTACAACTGCCTATGACTTCACCTGCAGGGGACCAGATGTCCCTGTTCTAGCCTTTGAGGGCTACTGCAGGTGCATGTATGTATGTATGTATGTATGTATTATGTATGTATTATATATGTATTATGCGTGCATGTATGTGTATAAACTCATGCAAGTACATACACATAAAATAATAAAATGAATACATACATTAAAAGGAAGAAAAACATCAAGAAAAGAAACTGAGATGACTGTTAAGGATAAGACAAGTCAGTATCCTGGGCAAGTGGATGTTCACATCCCAAACGAGACAGAGCAGAGCAGTGTAAACTTTCATTACACTTCTTAGAAGACATCACAATTCAAAAGTTATGAATTGATGACAGATCTGGTAGCAGAAGCCTCTAATGCGGCTACTCAAGAAACTGAGACAAAAAAGAGTCCAAATTTAAGGCCAGCATCAGGGAGTACATAATAAGCTCAAAGCCAGTTGTTCAACTTAGTGAAACTTTCTGCCGGAACCAAAAGACAGACATACAGACAGACAGAAAATGAATACTGAAGATGTAGCTCAACGGTAGATTGCTTGGCCAGCATACACTAAGTCCCAGTGATTCAACAGCCAGTCTCACATTCCAAACATAAAATTATGGCTTGCCTAGCTATGGATTTACTCATTTGGTATTTCCACATCATATTTAACCTTGTGTAACTGAAGCCTCGCAAAGTGAAGCCACAGATAAAGGGGGACTATGGGATAGGAGAGGGGAAGGGATTTAATACAGGTGCTTCTCTATTATTCTCTAAGAGAGCTAGTCTCTCAGTGTTTCCAAATAAGATGAGTCAAAATGAATAAATATGACAGCTAACACCTGGAGTGCTTATAAAGTGCCAAGAATTTCTAATTCACTTTACAAATTTCTATACTATTAACAACAACACTGAAACTGATAGAAGAAAAAATCATAGATAGTACCCTGCAAGAAATTGATGTAGGAAAGGACATTCTGATTAAGACTCCAGTTGCCCAGGAATTAAGGCCAATAGTTGACAAATGGGATTTCATAGAACTAAAGAGCTGTACACCAAAGGAAAAAGTCAATCCAAATGAAGAGGAAGCCCAGGAATACAGAGAGTGGGAGAGAATCTTTGCCAGCTATACAGAGGGAAAAGGATTAATATCCATAATATATAAAGAACTCAATAAACAAAGGGTCCACAAGACAAAGAATGTAGCCGGAATGTTTCTCTGGTCTCACCTGGCCCCCCTGACTTGCAGCAATTTATAATCAAATCAAAATAATCATTCAGAGGCTTAATATGAATTACAAACTGTATGGCCTATGGCAGGCCTCTTGTTAGATAGCTCTTATATCTTGAATTAACCCATTTCTATTCATCTGTTTTGTCATGTGTTCTGTGGCTTTACCAGTCTGCAGGCATGTTGCTCCTTGGGCTGCAGACTGGCTTCTCCCCAGACTCTGCCTTTCTCTTTTTTGTCTCTCTTCTTGGATTTCCTACCTGCCTCTAAGCTGCCTTGCCATAGACCAAAGCAGCTTATTTATTAAGCAAAGAGAACAACATGTATTCACAATGTACAGAAAGACATCCCCCAGCAAAAGAATCCAATTAAGAATGAGGTAGGGATTTCAACAGAGAGTTCCCAAAAGAAAATTAACAGTGGCTAAGAAATAACTCAAAAAGCATTCACCATGCTTAGCAGTTAGGGAAATTCAAGTTAAAAATATTTTGGAATTTCATTTTTTTCCCAGTCAAAGTGGCTAAGATATAAATGGATGAATGAATGAATAAGTGAATGAATGAATGAATAAATAAATAAATAAATAAATAAATAAATAAATAAATAAATAAATAATAAATAAATAAATACCTGAAAACAAATTCTGGAGAGGATATTAGAAAGGTGAGAAAGTGGGACTGCAAGATGGTGGAGACACCAAGGAAATCAGTGTAGTGAATTCTCAAAAAGCTAAAAAAACAGATCTACCATGTGACCGAGCTATACCACTCCTTGGCATATTCCCCAAAGACCCAACGTCTTGTTCCGTGAACTTGCTCAGCCATGTTCATTGCCACTCTATTCACAATAGCTAGGAAAGGAGAACAGCCCTAAACACATATGACCAACACTAAATGATTACGAGTCATATGTATAAGTGTATGTACATGCGTATATATAACAACAATAATTTAAAAGTACAGACCATTAATTTGAGATGTATGGAAAAGACCCAGGAGGAACTAGAGGGGGGAGAGGAATGGGAAGTGATGTAAATACAGTACTCATATATGAAATTCTCAATAAGAATTAAAAAAAAATCTGACCATACACTAGATACTTTAACACTTCAAAATTGGGGAAACTGGTCAAAAAAAGGTTCTTCTTCTAGCCCAAGGTCATCTAGTTTATAAAAGCCAGTGTCTCAATTCAGAATCTGCAATGATGGGAACATTCATGGAGAAGAGTTTCTGCGAATACCCTGAGAAGGAAACATGGATATGGAAGGTGGGTTACAGGCTCTGGGAGCTGGTATGGTCACCAGCATGGCTCCCTAGCCCATCTCATGCAAGAATATTTCCTTTCCATGGAGCTGAGATGCTCTTGCCTCTTCAACATAAGACAGAAAATACATTGCAAATTCATGTAGGCAAATTGTCGGTTGCCTATACTATATATGGTAAGTCTAACAAACCTTTTGAAAAGAGATGAAAATCATTAGTAACAATAGGAAAAAGGAGGCAATTATTGACCCACAGCAGTTAATGTAACTGCATGACTTACTGCTCTAAGATATCACCAAGGAATAATAGCATTAGCTCCACCAAACATACCCCAAGGCTCCTTAATTCAGCTAGGTTTGTATTAAGAGAGACAGAGGCGGCAGCAGCATGTAGCCAGGAAATTACACACATGCAGATACCCAGACACTTACCATTTTAATGCAAAAAAAAAGAAGCATTAAATATAATTGTGCTAATTTGAAAAGAACATCCTAAGTTTCTCGAGGAGAGATTTATCTGTTCATTACAAAAATGAGCCCTTCAGCCTCCCAAGAAGAACGTGTCATTTACTTCCACAAATGGACCATAAAATCCTCTCTGTTAACTGTATTTGGCTGCCTTCATCGGGCTGATTTCTTAGAGTAGCAAGAATGCCAGTGTTTTCAATCCTCAACTATATCTAATGCCAGAAAGCAATCCGGAGTCATAGCCCACAGCTCCACAGGAGAACCAGATCAAGGACTCTACACACAGGGGCTGCTTAGTGATGGGAAGAGCAGGCCAGGTCTATAAAGCATTATACAATTGTTCATTGGAGTTTTACACCCATGTGTACTTACATCACAACATAAAAAAAGCTGTGAGCTAGGCACTCCCTAAATTACCCCCCCCAATCATCTGCATGATTATGTAAATTAATTGTGTTCCTAACTTGTCATCTGGAATAGCCTATCTCTACATTAAACATCAGCTTATTTGTGACAAAACTGACTGGTATCCCCCCCAAATCCATTCTCTCCTCCCACAGGAATACTATAAATTACACAGGTCACCATGGGAAAGGCCACATTTCTCAGCCCCACTTCCAGCTGGGTCTGGACATGAGGCTCTATTGGGAACAACAGGATGTACATGGGAGCTGTGTCCATGTCTGGGTCATGTTTGTCCTTCTTGTAAACTGGAACACAGATGTGTGGTGACATCATAAGGGACATTGGACCAAAAAGACAGAAAAGAACCACAGCCCCTGCATGACCTACACTAAGAACCACACAGGAAAACCGGATGCTCTGCTCCTGTCCAACGTCTGCATTTTTACAGTAGCTTCTTGAAGAAGCTTCCATTTATTCCTAATTAACAAACATGAGACCTACTGGCTGATGTCATTTGCTGCTACATCCATAATAATTTCTTGGTGATGAACACGTGTTTCCTAGTAGGACAGTCAGTTAGGGAGCTGGGGCCCTTGGAGAGGTGTTAGAATGTTTGAGAACCAAGTTTTAATTTCATTTACTTATAGCTAAGGTAAACTTAAAAAGAAACATGTCTCTAGTTGCTTTTTTATCAAACAGTTCTGTTGTCTTGAATATCTACCATGATTAATGTATAACAAATAGAAAGGTCCATTATCATCACAGACTGACCTATGTTTCAAAGTTTAACTTTTTGCCATCGTGTTCCAAATTTAATAGAAGGTCTCACTCAAGAACTTTTTAAAAGCAGATGTAGGTACCAGGCTGAAACTAAATAGGAAGTATTTAAGAGTGTGATGGTATTTAATTTTTTAATTAAATTATTTTACTCTATGTATCTGAGTGGTTTTTTTTTCTGTATGTATGTGCATGTCATATGTGTCTGATGTCCGTGGATGCCAGAAGAAGTCACTAGATCTCCTGGAACTAAAGTTATGGATAGCTGTGAGCCACCACCCTGTGTGCCCTAGGAACTAGGGGCTTTTGTCAGAGCAACCAGAACTCTTAATCAACCCTCCAGCTTCAGAGCTGTCACTTTAAAGGTGACCAAAGCTGCCATTTGAACAGGTAGGATGCATGGAATTCTTTTGTACCATCGTCAATACACTGTCTTCCATAAAGCAAAACACAGCTGATTCATTTTTATAAAAAAAGAAACACAACATAACCAGAAACAATTGATGTAAACACAAAGTTTCTGTTTTATTCCACCAAACAGAGATCTGGGATAATCAAAGTCAATTGAGGGGTATCTGGAGCATTTTCTAAACAATTAGAAATTTGGGCACACATCATATACAATTCCACTCTGGAGGGGTCATTTGTGTTTCTATGTGAAAACACTGTAACATTCCAGGAAAACATGTGTGTTAGGATGGAGAGCAATGCCATTTGCAACAGTTCTCAAAAGCATGTAACTGAGGTTCTCAATGTAATTATAAGAAGCAAATAATCCAAGCTGGGCAGAATGCCCAGAAATCCGAGTCACAGGCAGACTTCAGAGTGAGACTGACAAACAGAAAATAAAGGGGTAGGCGTGCTGGGATGAGAGGAGAAAGGGCAGGGGAGAAGGGGAACTCCTGAGGGGGGCAAGGAAGGACAGAAAAGGGTAGCAAGGGCAGAAACAGAATCATCAGGAACAGAGGAGGAACCAGACAATGTCCAGCATCCATCACAGAGATGTCCACAAACGCCCTCATTTAAGAATTCCCATGAGGAATTGGCAGAGACACATAAAATTTACACGATTTTTATCCCGAAGTGAGTTTATTAATAATCTCAACTTGTGCAACGTAGTCTCCATTTCTGAAAGGACTTTTAACGACAGTGAAAGTGGCATTTTCTGATTCTTATTCAAAGCTCCGTATCAGTCTAAATAGTTGCATAAAAAATAAGTCCCCTGGTTCACATGGCTAACATTCATCATAAACAGCAGCAAGGATGAAGACAGATGTACAGTGCCATCATCTTTCATGTGCTTCTGGTGCTGGCAGAGAGAAGAGATGCATTTCTTCATGGGAATCTGGGACTTGCTTTATCCTACTGCTTCTCATAACAGAAGTGCCCCAAGTTACTAATGTTTTTGAAACTTAGAGCTACAGAACCTAAATGGTTGAAAACTTTTGAGTCAAAAGATAATGATCCAGAAAGAAGCAAGCCCTCTGTCCTCACAATACAAAGATGGTATTGCTAATTCCCAAAGTGAAGCAGCAGTTTATATATTAAATAAAAAAAAATAAAATAAAAAAACAACACTCAGACTCACAACAATGGACCCAGGGCTGGAGCACAAGCTGCAGCATCTCCTTAGATTGTGCTGAAAGTCAGCTGCACAATGCTAGCTACTGAGAACAGCACTTTATTGAACTCATCCTGCCCTACCCTATATTAAGGTGCTAATAGAATGTGATCAGGATCCTATATCAGGATGCCAATAATAGCAGTGCTTATCCTACTAATACCTTCATTTCTGATCATTATTAAGATACTGTGACACACTATAATTATTTGAAACTTTCCACTTGTGCTTCTGAGGTACAGAAACTAGTAGCATTAGCTGGGCATACTGGTGCACATCTGTATCCCTAAACCTCAAGAGGCTGGGAAAGGCCGATAATGATCTCAAACCAACCTGACTTACATAGTGAAAATATCTCTCACAAAGAACACTTTCTTAAACAGTGACATTAAAATAAGCAAATAAGCAAATAAACAGCAGCAACACCAGTGTGGCTTTGGTTTGATAAAACGCATATCCTAGTAGTGTTTGTTATATGTCAGGATTTAGATATTTACCACTCACTGCTTCGACAAACCAAAGTCACTCCAGGTAAATAAGCATATGACATGTAATTCAATGCTATGGCTATGGAAATGGGAATATTGGATGCACATATACCACACATATACCACACAATCAAAATTCCATTGACATAAGGGTTCTCAAAAGGAGAGGGTTTTCCTTAGTAACTTCAGAATCACTAAACAGTACATATTAATATGCTTTCAAAAGGGCATAGAAAACTGCTAGGCAGAGTCACATTCCCAAAGCCCCGGTGTATCTTCAAATCACACCAATTCTGCACTCCTCTGCCTACCCAGGATATCTAGGTTTGTCATCATGAAAGGGTGCTGTGGGATGTTCTCTATACTCTGAATGTGTTGCTCTGGTTGGTTAATAAATAAAGTGTTGATAGGCCAGTAGCCAGGCAGGAAGTATAGGCGGGACAAAGAGAGAGGAGAATGCTAGGAACAGGAAGGCTGAGGCAGAGAAAGACGCTGCCGCCTGCCATGATGAGAAGCATGATGTAAGATGCCGGTAAGCCACGAGCCAACTGGCAAGGTATAGATTTATAGAAATGAGTTAATATAAGATATAAGAATTAGATAACAAGAAGCCTGAGCCATTAGGCCAAACAGTTTAAATAATATAAGCATCTGTGTGTTTATTTGAGTCTGAGTGGCTGCTGGCCCGGGCGGGGGGGGGGGGGGGGTGGGGGGGGGGACGGGACTGGAGATAACTCCTGCTACAAAAGGGTAGCTTGGACTGTTTCTCAAACTTCTCATGCAATCAGTGCCTGCAAAGGAAAATCATAAAAACAAACTACATTCTACCTCCCCTTCAATCAAAGCCAGAATAGACATCATGAACTCAAGTGTGATAGTCTCTAGCTATGAACACAAATTTCATCTTTCAAAACTGAATTCCAACAATTCTTCGGTTCCCTCTCAGACTCTTCCATGATTCTAGCATAAAGCACTCAGAGGCCATCTACTAACTTACTAGACCAAATCAGGTGAGCCTAAAGGTAGTACCAGGAGAATACTTGAGGTTGGTTTCGCCTGACCTCCCTATAAACAAGAGCCCTGATGAGGCTGCCGGCCAGAAGAGTCCAGATTCAAACTCAGGCCCTTTGGCTCCTAATCTGCTTATGTAGCACCTCCCTTCCCCAAGCGTATCCTTCTCTGGTTTCCTCAGTGGAGTAGGGGTTCCTAGAGGACATGTTAGTATTTGATTCTTTGTTGTAACTCAAATGGATGTCACAAAAAGTGCTGACCTATGGAAGGAGATTAATCATTATCCACTAATTAACTGACCAATACAAGAATTAGTTACTTAGATAAACAAATGACCAAGTGCATCAATGCCTGAAAAGTCCTTCATCCTATGGGTAGTACTACAGGAGACAAAGGGGGCATAGGAAACTGTCATTCACTTAACATCCAACTCAAGGGAAGTTCAGGCCGATCAGAAATGGAGGAAGGTATGAGAGTTTATGCTAGAGTGCACAGCCTTCCAAGTCCTTCTGGAGTCTCCCATGTGCTCCTTCCCTCTAGCCAACTAGTCGCTACTTCCCATCTACTTCCATGACACCATGCCTTCCTAACTCTGCCCTCTGTTCTCACTTTGCTGCTAACTCCAGTTCCCTCTGCAAAACACTGTGAGGGCCTTGATGGGGGTCCTTGAGTTCCATTCTGGCCTCCCATACAGATTCAAAACAAGGATGTTAATGAGAGTAGCAATTGGAAGGAAAAGAAAACTCTGGTTTATCCTGACTCCAAGTGGAAGATTAGGTGCCAAGGCTACGGTCAAGTGGCTAATAAGGAACCAGGTGTCAGACACTAGGTCACCTTCCATTGCCCTCTCGGTCTATACACTGGTCCTGCTTCATTGTTGAGCCTGATGTCCCTTACTTCCTTCTCAGTCATGCCTGAAAACTCCTGCTCAACCTCCACAGTCAATTCACAGCCACATCAAATAACAAAGTCCTTGTGCACATCCACAGCTTGAGGTCTCACAGCCAGGCTCTTAAGTCTTCCATGATGTGTTCCCATTCGGTACAAATGAAACACCATGGTGGCTCAGAGGGTAGATACAGAAAACACAGAGGAAAACACACAACAGGCTCCCTCAAAACAAGGGGTCAAGTGTTATAAACAGAAAGCTAAGGGATTTTAAGGAAGAGTTCATTTGAAAATGAAGATTTGAGTCCAATGACTCAATTTGAGACCAGGTCACAATGTGTAATCACATGGGAAACAGACTGTGACAGGGGCAGGGTCTAAGAAAACAAGGTAAGTGTATATGGAACACCATTTCCCTTGCTTGGCCAGGAAACTCTGTGTGTGTGTGTGTGTGTGTGTGTGTGTGTGTGTGTGTGTGTGTGTGTTGAGAGGCATCCTAAAAGAAGACTAAAACACCAATCTGGCTACAGAATACAATACATACAGACTTGAGTACAAAGCTAAAAAAAATTATCTAAGTTATAGACAACAAGAGTTGAGGAATGTCTCTAAAGCTTTGGAAATTATATAAAGTATGGATCTTTGTAGTAGCAATACTAATAATTTCTTTTTTTTTTTAAATTAATTCTAAATTTCTCAGGATCATAGTGATTGAATACAAAATAATTTGATAATCTCTGTGGGACAACATTTGAATGTAATAAAATAACTAATGAACTAGAATGATCATGAGACTACATATTAATTTATAGAATTTAGAGAAATAGAATAGATTTCATCTTGCTTGTGATTTGAGCCCTGCATGCTTCATCTGTCTAATGAATCTGTACTTGCCACTGATCCCTCGTGTAACAAGTATTAAATAAATCCCAAATTCCGTTAGTGACCAGGAATGTGAAATGTTGAATCCAGGCAATGACAACCTTGGCCATCTGCTCTTTTACTAACTCTTCCTGACTAGTCTACTACCAACTATGGTGTGCTCCATTGATTAGCCTTCAAAGAATCATCCATGACCAGCAAAACAGAGCCCCACAGAAGTTCCTGAGGGGTCTGATTTCAGTGCCCAAGTTGAACAAACGGATGAGACAGATTACAGTCTCTAGTCCCATCTTCAGTCAGTTCTGAGATACAGCAGCAAATGAAATCTATGCAGACTGTCAGAAGGCCCCTCCAAAAGCAAGAACATTGGCTTGTTTGGTCTCCTTTGCAGTTAGCTATGGCTACTGGTCAATCCACCTTAGTGTACAGAGCTTGATGAAGGGACTAAACACAGACCCAAGAAGAAAGTCAGCTCATGTCTCTTAGCTATCTGCTAAAGATTCGTTCCTAAGGAAAGCTAGAATTCCTTAGGAAGTAATAAGTAACACCACGCTAGTACCTGGCTAAGACCAGCCCTGGGACATGCTATTTCACATTCTATTTTTTCATAATTATAAATTTGGGAGATTATGATTATATCATTTCTTCCTTCCATTTCCTTCCTACAACCCCTCCCATGTCTCTCTCTCTCTCTCTCTCTCTCTCTCTCTCTCTCTCTCTCTCTCTCTCTCTCTCTCTCTCTCTCTCTTTCTCACTCACTCTGCTGTCTTTCAAATGCATAGCCACTGTTTCTTAAATTATTGTTATACATCTCTATGATGTATATGTATAGGCATAGTATGTAAATATGTATTTCTAAATACATAAACAATATGCTCAGTCTGTAAAATGTTACGTGTATGTATGTTTTAGGGGTTGTCTTTGTTGTCTTGTGTTGAATCCTCAGTAAACAGCCTCCAAGTATATACCTGTACTGAAGTACAGGTATATTGGGAAGAACCTTGACAAATGAAAGGCAAGAGGAAAAGGCAGATTAGACAAAGAAGGAAGCTGGCATTTGATATGATACAGTTATAATGTAGGATTTGACCACTTCTGTGAAGAACTATGCACCCAAGATTGCCTTTCAGGGTTGTCCCAAACTGTAGCCCTGCTTTGGTTAGTCAATGAATATGGCTATGATCTACTGGAGACTCATACCTGGTGAGGCGTATAATATTGCCAGTACCCAGGGACATGGACAGAGAGCTATGGAAGGTACTATTAATCCCAAAAATCAATAAAAAGAAGAACAGAATGGGAGCATGGTGAGGAAGAGAGAAGCGGATGAGAGAGAAACAGCTGGGCTTGAAATACCTATCTCAGCATGCTGACCTCTGACCATCTGTGTGACCATGGCATGGCTCTTTGGGACGCAACTCTTTCATGTAACATTCTCTGACCTGCTATCACTCCTGAGATACCCAGGAGCCTTCCATATTTCATCTGTGACCATTGTCTCAGACTCTCTTATTACCTATTCCATGGCTTTCATATGCTCAGAAGGAAAAGGACATGGGACATCTCCTGTGGCATTTGAAATCTACCGTAAGTATGCAGACCCATTTTTCACAGCAGAAAATTCTCATCTCCATACTGCAGTGGGCGCTCAGCAACCCCATGATTAAATGAGATTTGCAAGCAGCAACATAGGGATTTCGACATTTACAATGAATACGATTATTCACTTAGTTGTATCTTTATTACCCATGCTCCCCCTTGTGAGGCAATTTTCCTTATTGGAAGTAAAGCAATCTCAACCAAAGCACTTAAAAATTATCCTTTTCCTGTTTTTATTAGCTGGTATCAAAGAAATGACTGTTTGAAGCACAACCAACAGGAGGGAATTGGTTTTTTTATTGCTCAGTTCACATTGTTACAGCTTTAGGAGTGGAGAAAAGACTCCCCAGGGAAATAGTGTCTCTCCAAACACACTTTCGGGGTAATCAACAGGAAAAGTCTTCCAAAGGGAAGAAAACAGAGAAAAATATTAAAACATAATTAAATAAGCAAAGAATAAGAAAAATAAAACTTAAGAAAAGAAGCTGTTCAAGACAGAAATGGCACTGCTTAAAATTAATTGCAGAATAATATGCAGAATATACATTATCCCAAGGGGGCTATGTCACTCTTGCTGATCAATTTTAACAGCTGCTAGTCTTTAAAATCAAAATCCAAGGAATGAGTAAGCTCAGTGGGTAAAGGTACTTGCTGCCAAGCCTAAAACCCACCTGAGTTTGATCCCTAGAATCTACACAGTAGGAAGAGAAAGCCAATTCCAGCAGGTTGTTCGCTTCCACACATACAAAGTAGCGCGCGCGAGTGCGCGCGCGCGCACACACACACACACACACACACACACACACACGAATAAATAAATGTTTTTGGTTGTGAGCCTAGCCTTTAACAGCTGAGCCATCTCTCCAGGCAATGAATAAATAAATGTAAAAAAAAAAATTAATCAACACCTGGTGAGTGGAGTAGGGAGATATTTTAGTGGGTAAAGTACTTTTTCTACAAGTCTAAGGACCAGAATTTGGCTCCCCAGCTCACACATAAATGTGAGAGAAGCGTGATGCCCCATCTGTAATTACAGACAGAGCACACTGGACAGAAACATAGAGAAAGCTAGCTCAATAGACTAGCAAAATAGATGGGCTCTAAGTTCAAGTGAGAGATCCTGCCTCAATATATAAGGTGGAGAGCTACTGAAGGACATGCCAAAGTCAACTTCTAGCCTCTAGGTGTGTGCATATAAACATACCTATGCACATGGGCATCCATATACATGTAAATAAACATATACAAGTGTGTGTGTGTGTGTGTGTGTGTGTGGTGTGTGTGTGTGTGTGTGTGTGTGTGTGTGTGTATAGGCTTGCAAAGGGTAAAATAAAATGAAATGGAGAACAGTAGCAAGCACTAAACATCCCTCTATGAATATATGTATGTATACACCAGCATTTCAAATCAAATGTCAGTCGGGCTCAGTGCCATGCATAATAAAGCCCCCACCCCACTATTGAGACATTCAGTAAACAAACAAAACACGATGGTCAGATTGATGTCTGGCCTCCATGGTGCAGAAAACTGTCCTAATGTAACAATGCATATCCTTTACCACAGGTTTCTTTCTTCAAGGCTCATGTGCTGGCCCATTTCATTATTCGTTAGTATCGAGTTTCCATAATTTATAGGAAAGAAGTATGTACACACAAGACCTGAACAAGTTCATACCAGACAAGATCCCAGCACAAAAAAGGAAGGTGTACACAAAGTCCCACCCTAACCAAGAAAGCTGTTTGCAAGAGCTTGTGGGAAAGGGAAAATCAGTTTTCTCCAATAGAGTGTCACTGGGTATATCAACCACACTCCAGGGCAAACTCATGCCCAAGAGTAGTTGGCAAGTACAAAAACAAATACCATTTGGGTTTTTGTGTTTGTTTATCTGGTTAGTTGGTTGGTTTATTGGTGTTTGTTGTTTTGGCCCTTGTTTGTGGGAACTTTGAGAGAGAGAGAGAGAGAGAGAGAGAGAGAGAGAGAGAGAGAGAGAGAGAGAGAGATAACATTATGATGAGCAGATAAGACCTGGGATGAGTTGGATGTAGGAAAAGGGTATGATCAAACAATATTGTACATAATTTTTTAATAAGTTTTTAACACTAGGAGAACATGGCCCACCAAATCAACTAAGTAGAATTCATAAGAGCTCACAGAGACTGAAGCAGCAAGCACAGGGCCTATGTCTTATGTTATGTCTGTTAGCTTGGTGTTTTGGTAGAACTGCTAACAGTGGGAACAGTTGATCTCTTGATTCGTTTACCTGCTCTTGAGACTCTTTTCTTCCTAATGGGTTGCTTTCTCCTTGTCTTAATGTATCTTGTTTTATCCTGTTTGACTATAGTCTCTTGGGGGGCCTGTTCTTTTCTGAAGAGAAAATAGATTGGAAATTGGTCCGGGGGAGAAGGGAGGTGGGAGGGAGATAAGAGGGGTGGAGGGAGGGGAAACTGTGGTTGGGGTGTGTTTATGAGAGAGGACTCTATTTTCAATGAAAAAAGTAAAGTTCCATACTATAATAATTTCAAAGATATTATTGAAGAAACGTTATGTTGAAAGGAACTCTTTTTGTATGTGTGGTATGAGGGACTGAACTAAGAGCCTTCTATATCTTAGGCAAAGGTTATACTGCTGAACTACACAGGCAGGGCAATTTACTTCTTAAGGGCAAAATGTCCAAGGTGAAGAAAGGTTCACAGAAAATGTGATAGGACTGTTCATGGTATTTTTGGAGCAACAGAGATAGTCTACTGCTCTAGATTTATCTTCATTTACTCACTGAACAAACTCTAAAGACTACTTTGTGAGTAGGGGTGTATTCACCTGGGATTAAGGGCATGGTAGCATGAACAATGGGTAAACACTAAAGACAAAG
Organism: Peromyscus leucopus; assembly: GCF_004664715.2. NCBI lineage: Eukaryota > Metazoa > Chordata > Mammalia > Rodentia > Cricetidae > Peromyscus > Peromyscus leucopus. Next base: position 7,052,591 of record NC_051072.1, on the reverse strand, counting down.
AAAAAATCAGGAAAACAGAGTTTAAGCTAGAAGACAGTGAGGCAGTATCCCCTGGAATGGTGACATCTTAAAGCAACTAAAGGAGAACAGTGGTATAAATGACCGGATACTAAATTTAGCATCAGAATGACCCCATTTAATCTTCACTGTCAAATGAAGGCAAAGTATTTAATCTCCTAAGGCCTTAGTTTCCTTGCCTGAAACCTTGAGATCATGGTAGACACAGTCCCTGTGATGTACAATGGTATTAATGTCTGAAATCCTCTACAGTTTACAAAGAAATTTCACAGACATAATAATGAAGAAGCCTCCCAGGGCTGGCAAAAACAGAAGGGCAAGCTCTCAAATATATGTCAGGATAAATTCCCATATTAAATGCTACTTAGAGTCTGTAGCTTTTAAGCCGGAGGGAACTATAAGAGATGAATTCCACAGTATTTACAGAGGAAAGAAAATCATGCACGTTTCTTAGTCTTCTGTTGGCTGTTATTTTATAAGCAGATCCAAAGGTCATCCCAAAGTAGAGGGCTATCTCAGAACAAAGATCAGTTAAAATTAATCATGCTCTGGGGAAGCAGAGGACAGCCTCTCCGCTTCACACTCTGCAGACTCCAAGGAACATGCTAATTATTTTATATGCTAACATTATTAGATACTAGATAGCCTGCCAATTTGTCAGCAGATTGTTACCTAATGAGCAGTTAATCTGCCCTTTGGAGAGCCGCACCAAGTTGGATAAACGCTTCCTTCAGAAGGTGCCTTTCATTTTTGACCGGCTACGCCACAAAACCGTCACTCCTTACCCCTCGCGGCTACTTCTCAGTCCCTGAGTCTTTGAAATAGCAGGTAAAACAAGACTGAAAAGGGGGTTCTGGCTGACACCCAAACGGCAAGACCACAAGCACAGTGAAGGAAGCAGGGGCTCTAGAGCAGCCCTGGGTTTCAGGCATGGCGCCACCAACCCGTCGCCTGCTGTGGACGGACAACTTCCAAGCCTGTATGTTGCAACTATGAAGCTTGACTATGAGTGTCTGAGAACTACAGAATGGTTGCATCATGTGCTTAGAGAAGGTCATGGTGACTAGTAAGTGCCCAATAACTGTTATCTAGTTTATTTAATTATCTATTTATTTACTTACTTATTTTTGAGAAAGAATCTTGTTCCATAGTTAGTACTAGACTGGAATTCACCATGCATCCCTGGCTGGCCTTGAACTCATGTCCACCTTCTGTTTTAGCTTATCAAGGGCTAAGATTACAAGCAGGCAATATCATGGCCAGATTTTAAATACTATTAAAACAATGACTGAACTATAGTAAACTTAGCAATACCCACACCCGCCATATATTTATTAGTAATCATATTGTTTGTAAGTGACATTTTTCTAAGTAAGAAAAACTAAGTAAGCGCAAACTGTATTGTCAATATTAGAGGCAATTAATGTTCTGATTCCTCACAACTTCATTTTATTGTCTTCTTCACTCATTTCTCTAAATGGTTTTTTTCTTCTCCACCATTTTTTTTCTCTTCTCATCAACTATGAACATAACTGACAGTTGGAATGGGTAAGGCCTTTCCTTGACCATGGACTTGGCCACGCTGTTCCCCGGATGTGACCCAAGAATCCAGCTAAACCAAAACGTTCAAGTACATATGCAAGCCAACTCTGCTGACTTCATCACCTTGCCAAGAAGTGGCTTACATGCAGCAAAAAGGTCAATCCACAAATATAAGAGAAATGCTTGAGATTTTTTTTTTCTAGAAATTCTGGTTGTCTTTCCACTGCTACATTTGCTCGGAAAGTGCAGCACAGGAATTTACCACAGAAAGGGTAGCAAACAAAAAAAAATGTTTTAATAACATTTCTACACATTGCTCAAGGCTTCTAAAGTTACAATTATGAGTTCATGCAGTGTGAACAACTGTTTTTCATTTGTTACTGGTTGAAGAATGTAAATAGGAATTGGTAGAATGAGCCCGTCAAATGCACAACCTAATAGAGATTTACAGCTCCAGGAACAGTCCACCATACTTCAACCATGGAGCAGACAAAATGTTGACCATGTGTTTATATTTCATTACCGAGGAAAATTCAGAGATAGTTAGTGATTATTCATGTCAAGAGTTTTGCATCTATACCTCTTTGGGGTATTAACTAGTACATTTTGGAAGTCTCCACTCTAAGGCTACCCTTCGCCTTCATTGCCAAACACGGGCTTGGGAAGCTCCCAGGCTGGCCAGGCATCTCTGCCCCTTCACTGAAGCATGTCAAGGTTCTCACTTATATGGAACTCACAGGAATCACTGACTATGAACCAACTCATTTGAGAAATGAAACAAGAAGATTTGGGGGATAAGAGAGGAGACAATGTCTCCACGTTTGCTGTTTCAGAGAACTCAAGTTTAATTCCCAACACCCATGTCAGGTGGCTCAAAACTGCCAGTAACTCTGGCTCCAGGTGATCTGATGCCCTACTCTGATGTCCAGGGGCACTGTATGCATACACACACACACACACACACACACACACACACACACACACACACCTTTCATTAAAAAAAAAAAAAAACTTTCTTTAGAAATCGTAAGGTTATCACTCCTCCAAGCAAGCAGTTTTGTTTTGACATTTATTTCTAGAAAACATACACATCCTTTAGGCACTTCAGGGTGTGTAGACACATGTAAAGGCTGTCACAATGAAGAGAGCATCTTAGTGTACATCCAACTTATCACTTACTCACATCTAGTCTATTTGAAAGATAAAGTCCTTCTGTGCTGTCCTGTCTGGCTACTAGTTTAGAGGTAGTTTAAAAGTATTGTGTCTCCTGAAGGTTCCACATGTTGGAATTTGATCCTTATTACCAGGTATTAAGAGAGTAGATGCTTAATCTGATTATGTTGTTCAAAGGCGGGGCTTCTGTGAAGCAATCAAAAGCGATTGGTTCATACAGCCCCCTAGACCCAAGTCACAGAGGCTTTAGAGAGAGACATGAGCATGTTCTTACACCACATCACTTAGCTCTCATTATGAGGCACTCTGCAGAAGGACCACCACTAGACGGCAACTGTGAACTCAATATACTCCCTCTCCTCACAAGCACCTAGCCACAGGTGTTTCATTTAATATCAAAACAGGAGCCAAAAAAAAAAAAAAAAAAAACTGACCCCTGTGTGTATCTTCTCAACTAGAATACAAACTTCCTTGGACCAAGTCTTATCCTACTGAGAGATCAGTAAGATCAGCAAAAGGTCCCAATTCCTAAACTAAACAAGAACAAACCAGCTTCACTCCAGGGCAAGTTTGACTGATGCTGATTTTCCTCTTACCATGTAGGAGGAAAAAGGGCTGCCCTGGTGTCTCCCAGAAGTCACCAGCTGAAGCTTCTCACAGCTTCTGGAAGTGTATACCTTCCCTGTCATTCTAGCCAGTTGGTAGCTTCTGATTAAATGCCAGCCATTGATAATACCAACTTTAAAGTCACATATACAAGGGCAAACATTGACTTGAGGTGTTGAACATGAATACAATCAAAAGACCTGATTTACATTTAGAAGTTCCCTGTGTCCTGTGGTAATAAAAAAAAAAAGTAACAATAACACTATAAGGAGAGGGAGTCAGGATCCATGCTTGCACAGAGACTAAGAAGTCATTTATCAAACCCGATTTCCATGTAGGAGGATAGACTCCAGAGAAAGCAGGGGAATAAAAACAATCAGTAAATAACCTGAAAATTAATATGTATATATTTTGATACATACACTTATTGGGCTATCTATATGTATATATATACACATATATACATATATATGATACATACACACACACACATATATATATATATAAATATATATATAATAAAAATTTACCCAGAAAGGGTGAAAGGAATGCTTTTTTAAAAAATATGTTAATTGATATAGATTTATATCACTTCCCCCTCCAGCCCCTCCCACATCGCTCTCTCAGGCCTGCACAAGCTGATAGTCTTTTTTTTTTAAGAATTATTATTACATACATATGTGTGTGTGTATATGCACAAATGTCTAAATACAACCTAGTATGTCCATCTGTGTTGATTGTGCAAATATGGTTTCAGAGCGGACCAGTCTGCCCCAGACAACCAGTAAGACGGTTCTTCCTCCTCCCAGCTCTACCAGACATAAACGCACGGGGCAGAATCTCTTGCTAGAGAACTGACTCAAAACTCTCTGTACCACACCCTTCATTGTGATCACCTTGCAAGGCAAGGATCCTCCAGCCTCCTAGGCAGGTCAGCTTCAACTATTGCACAGGGCTTCTTTCCTAAGAGTCAAACCTAACTCCCTACAACTCACATACATTGTGAACACTCCAGAAGCTCAAACAGCCAACCAAAACCCAGAGATAACAGCAAAGACAGGATAGGTGAGGGGCAATTCTTAACTACTCAATTCAAAATTCATTCTGTTCAAGTGGCAGAGAGAGTTAAAACAGAGCTGAGACTTGGTTCCCAACGTGGAAAGAAAGCCACCTCTCCTTTCAGGCCTTTATTTTGAGTGTTCAAAAAAAGATCTCCAATTCTCCAAAATTGGTCACCACCAGACCAAACGTGGAACTGCCAGCAGCACAGTCAAGATGCTTTAATTTTAACCAAACACTGGAACACTATCCTTTATCTTCTGATCTGCATCACAATGGAATTATTTGCCTCAGGCAAGTGATGAAAACCTGCTTCTATCTCAGAGTTATGCTGATATTTACAGTATGTCCAGGCCAACATTCACAATTCTGATATGCAACCAAAGAAAAATAAGACAGAACTTTAGAGGAATGCACAAGTAGATGAAACCTATTAGACCACGAATCTTGAGAAATTCTCTATCCGGTGGTCAGACTGTAGCAGCTAACATAGAGGACTGGCAGTGTTATACTCTCAGTAGACTGAAAGCTGCTGATACCCACAGACCCCCAAAATATAGATTTTGAAACTTTAATTGCAATATGTTAGTATTAGGAAGTGAATCCAGTGTGTATGTGTGAAGGCGAACATCCTCATGGACAGGATTTGTGTACTTTTAACAGTCCAGATAGCTAGCTAAACCTGTTTCCTCAATGGCCTTGCCAGGATAGAGGTAGAAGTGAGCATCTACAGCCTCAATGAGAGGTTCTCACCAGAACCTAGGCATGGAGACGTGCTAGTTGCTCTCTGACTTTCAGGCTCTAAAACTGTGAGAAATAACTTTTCAAAGCATATAGTTCACCCAGGATATCACATTTGGTTCGAGAGTTTCATTGGATGGAAACAAGGCAGCAATTTTAAAGAGCAATAGTCTACCTGGATCTCCAAAACTCCATACCCAACTTCCTGTAAATCTTGGTATGAATTCCAGCTTTCCAATGAGGCCACACAGTGACTAAAACTATATCTTATCTTAGCCTGCCAAATTTCTCATTAAGAGACTTTATAGCCCCTTGTAGCATACCATATGGTTTCTCTGTTACCTGTCCTTCTTTGTGTCCTTTGTAACAATGCACACAAGGTCCTAAGAGCTCCTGGCACACAGTGGCAAGGAAAATATCTATTAGCTGACAAAATCAATGACTCTGGAATTGGCCAGTATTGCTGTAGGAAAGAGACATAGGAAACCCTGCCCTACAGGATGACTTTGTGGATAAATCGAGACAGTGCATGCCAGGTGCTTACAATCAAGAACAGATACAGTAGACTTTGGCAAGTGCTAATTGCCATTACTGCTATTTCAAGATTTACCAGGTGGTGATAGATTTGTGATGACTTACACTCTCAAGCAACTGGCTCTCCTCATCTGAGATGGTAAAAAGGCCCTACTAGACGCAAAAGCTACCAGGGGTCAAGCCCCATGGCTGTGACCTCTCCAGCTCCAATTCACCAGGACCTGGGGCTTTGCAAAGGAGCTGTTAACAGCAGGAGTGCTACTGCCTCTGACCTGTAGACATAGAATAAACATAACACCAAAGCCTTAAGAGGCAGAGAAAGCAGCTCCCCTCTTCCTACTTGAACTGAGATTTGTTTATTTGGCTTAACTAAAGTCAAAGCTAATGGTTCTAATGCCTTTGAATCCCCCCAACTCATTCTTCATGTTTTTCTCTGCATAGACTATAACTTATACTTTCTGAAACCAGATAAAGAACAAAAATAATGGTCTCTCATGAAAGAATTTACCAGAACATACTAATCATTTAGACATTGGCTTATGTTTCTAGAAAGCTAAAGATTAAGGATGTAAGTTTTTCCCCCCAGGAGCAAAATCCAAGGCCAGCCTAAAGGCAGAGTATTAATCTGAATGTTCACTAAGAATTTAGAGAAATAAAACACTCTGAAATCACTCATTATGGATTCACAGATATCTTTGATCTTAAAAAAAGAAGAGAAGACTTAGGTACCAGAATTAGGAGGACAAGGGGGAATAAGTGAACAATATAGAGGAAAGGGGGTTGGTATCTATTGATTCTTAGCAGTTAAGTCTTCACTTGCCTATTAATTATAATAGGTCTTCACAAGGCTAACCTTCTCCAAGTGATCCATTAGAAGACATTAAGAAAGCAAAATGAAATAAATGGCCGCACACTCAGCAAAGAGATAGTGGCAAATCTTGCTACTGAGAACCACTCTCTTCACTTTGGAAAAGAAAGACCCCAGGAGGAGAAGTTGTAATCAAGTTCCAAATTCCCAAGTGGATGCTCTATATTCTCACAAGAAGCTCTAAAAACTGGAATGCACACAATATATGATAAGTGTGTAGTTCCATGAGGAACTCCAAACCCCAGTTTCTGACAGTCTTCCAGGCAATGTTAACCCCACCTATCCTTGGATCACAGCAAGGTGGAAGGTGCTGTCCCACTGCACCTGTTAAGGTAGTCTTACAAAGACCTTTAAAGATGTATAATGTATTTCCCAAGAGAAAGTAAGATTATCCATAAAATACTCACAGTTAAAGATTTTAATAATTCAATGATATCTGCAATATCCAGAGGCTGTACATACTGTCAACTGTCAGGAATTATAGAAATATAGACCTGTAGTTTTGAAGCATACACAAACATCACTGATATATATTTGAACAAACTCTACACAGTCTACGTATAAAAAACACTCTTTGTGTTTGACGTATATTATACCTCAGGTGCACTCAATCCAGAAAACTGTCTTGATTCCCAGTCTTCTTTGATAACAGATAAAATTAGTAGGTACAGTTTTCACTTGATTTTGAATTTGATACTTTGGATAAGTAAGATGCCACAATCATATTATAAGAGGCATCTCTGTGCAGGTTTGTATCATGCCACAATACAGCTTTATTTAATATACCTAATTATAAATAAAACCTTATTTCAGAAGGGGCCACAGTATAACAGAGAGGAGGAGAAGGAGGGGGAGGTCTGAGGTCATGTTACTTGGGGTTTCTCTATTTTCTTTCTCGTCTATCACAGAGGAATCTTGACTCATCTGAAATTACTTGATGAAAACTAAACACAGTGTAGCTCTCCAGCCAAAACTCACAAACATTCCGATTGGTCTCATCTGATCAGCTGAGCCCGAGGTCCCCCCCCCCCTTTTATTCCTATAAGAAGTCTACAGTGTATCTAAATCTGATCCCAGTAAAACTTGACTTGAACCGAAGTGAAAACGCAGAGGTAGCATTTACGGGTAACAGCTGGAGAACATTAGTTCCCTGTCTCTCCCTTTTTCTCCCAAGGGTTGAAAATTCTGCTGTTCAGACAGGAAGTCGTCATATACCACACACTGTATGATACGATGATATGCCGAGATGTAAGAACACATTACAGAGGATTAGGAGAGCCCTGCAATGGTTTAGTTGGAGAAGCAGAGTAAGGACTCTTGTACTTCTCAGACCATGCCCCCTCCACCTCCCCATCAAACACACGGCTGACAGGTACCCTGACAGTTACTGAACACCTTTTGATGACTCAAAGTGAAGAGGCTTCATTGTTCATCTCTCCACACATTTTAAAAACATTAACTTGAATACCTTTGGAGAGTGAGTGACCAAGGTTCTCCAATAATCTTTTCTGGCACACTGTCACACTTGCTGTCTAAAAAGACTTTTTTTTTTTCCCCAAAAATATTTCCCTCATGTATCTGGCCAGGACAAGAATATGATTATATGCATATATGTGCACAAGTACATCTGTGTATGTAGAAAAAACATACATATACATGGAATTCAAAACATGATGGTCTGGAAAGAAATGATTTTTTAATCGTGTCGATTTTTTCTTTTCCCGGGGCTTTGCTTTTAGTATAACTTAACAAAGTTGCTCAGAAATGTACACAGAGACCAACAGGGAGAGACCCCAAGTTTTGAGCAAGCTGATAAGGGCTTCCTTACCACCACAGGCTGAATAGCTATTCTGCATTCCTACCAGTCTGCAAGGGCTGGCCCCCTCCTTTCTAATCGCCTGTGCTCTGGGGAAAGGCTGTAAGGCCAAACCCAGTCTGCTCACGCCCTCCAGCCATGTTCACTAGATACAGACCTTCACTCTTGAACTGTAGAACATGTCTTGGCTGTGTGAGTATCAGGGACATGCTGTTAATCACTGGAGTTAAAACACTACCGGTATTATGCAAAGTGGGGGAGGCGGGACTGAAAAGGCAACCCACACATCCATCATCCCTTTAGGAGTAGGCGGAGTTTAAAGTTTCCCCAACTTCCAAGTTCTCACTTGACAGGCAATATTTCTGTGCAATTTCCAGCCCCGAATAACAGATGGTGCTCTGCCTGTCTTGAGCCTCGAGAGAGCCCAGACAAAGCTCCCAGCCACTCCGTGCCTCGCGGGACCCAAAGGTGGTTAGTTTCACGGAGCTGTCAGACCAGGGCAGTTAGCAAAGAATGGAAGCTTAACTTCTTCCAGAAGTTTTTTTTCCTGGTACGAAGAAGTCCAGGGGACTGAAGCACAAAGGCCTGGGAAAGTTCCACTGCTTCAATTCTCTGCCAAACCGTCACCTACACCAAGGTGCGCAGGGAAGGAAAGTTGAGGCACTTGCGTTCAGAAAGAAACATAGCAGAAATGCAACTTGAGCAGTCCTAAAGACAACCTGGAAAATTGCTTAAGGGACCCCGGTGGTGGAAAGGCATCCTCGAGGTACCAGAGACTGATCACGCAGAGCCCAGAGGCAAGACGACAACCCCAATCGCACCAAAGTAGGGTGCGCCTGAGCTGTGAACGAGAGGAAAGGGAGGGGGCGCGATCCTGGAGTCGGGGGGACGTTCGGCCCACTCACCCTCACTGCCGTACTGTTTGCCATTGTTCGCGCCCATCCTGTCGCCGTCATGCCCGCCGTCTCCCTGGACACTGCATAGCTGGGGCGCACCTCCCAGGCGGCGGGGCAGAGGAAAGCGGTCAGGACCGGACCGTTAGCGGCACATGCCCCTTCTGTGGGCCGATCTGGGAGGGGACGGCCCTGCTCTGCGGCGGGCGGGGGGGGAGCACTAGGTCCTCTCCAGGCACCCACGGGGTGGCAGGCCGGGTCCAGGACAGCCACTGGGGAATCTCAGAATCCGCGCTTCAGGAGCGAGGGAGCTGCGCGACGCAGAGCCCGCGCCCCGGTGCCGCCCCTAGGCTCGCCGCGCCTCCGCCGCCGCGGGGTCCCCATGCGCCTCCGTGGTCCCCAGCCGTGCGCGCTGAGCCGCGCCTGCCCCGGGCTGTCCCGCTCCGCCGCTTCCTCCCTGCACCCCGGTGTGTCCGCGGCTTCCCCGGGGAGGGCGCGGCGGCCACTTGTTGCGATGCCCCGAGTGAGCGGAGACTTGTGGCCCGGCGCTGCTCGCCTGCGGGCCGGACTTTTGTTAGCGCCAGGCGCCTCCTCTCGCCGCCCAGCGTCAATCACAGCTGGAGCCCCGGGGAGGAAGGCCGGCCTGGAGATGCGCGGCCTTTTAAAGGGGCAGTGCGCCTTTTCCGGGCTCCGGCTCTCGGCCCCCGGCAGGGCTCCGGCTCTCCGCGCCACTCCAGACCCTTTGGGCGCAAAGGAACGTGAGGAGCGCTGCGTTTTACTATTGTTCTTTTTAAAGACTGCGAGCTTCGAGTCGTCCTTCGAATTCCCCAAGAGTTGTCTACAAATACGGCCTATGTGGGGCGTGGGGCGTTTAAAATAAACATGCCATCAGTCTCCGGTTCTGACATATTTCAGGTACCTGTGCTGGCAATCTCAAGTGGCTCCCCGGGTTTGGGGGCTACAGCGAGGAATGGAGGAGGGTAGGGAAAACTTGAGACGAACTTAGCTGGGTAGCTGGGAGTGGTCTCTGGAGAGCGAAGACATTCCCCGCCCTGCGAAGGAGGTTTCCTGGCTCAGAAGTTTTAAAAGCTTCAGAGCCACCAAGTCTTTCCCACCCCCATTTCTATTTTTTTTTTCTTGTAGTTGATGCCATCCTTTGTTTAGTACCTTACTACCTCGTTTCGAGATTTGCGTGGCTTTTTTTTTTTTAATGCCCCTGTGGTATTCCTTGCATTAAATAGAAAAGGGAAACTCTTCATGTTCTACTCCATTTCCATGTAAGTACCTACAAAGTCCTAGCGAAGAACAGAGCATTCATCAGGCAGGTTTCTTTGTACTGAGACAAACGCGCGCGGCCGTTTCTCCTTACAGATGTTGTAAATTAAATTAAAGCTTAGTGGTCCGTTCATCTTTATATATACATAATGAACTGAAGAGAAGTTCTTGAACACAGACCCGGGGGATTGGTGACCATGTACTTCTTCTAAAGGCTTCTGGATGAGATGAATTGACTTCTTGCAAATTCTCTTTCGAGAATTTCCTACAATGCTCTTTGTTAAAGATAAAACATCATGTTTCAGATTTTTTTTTAAAAAAAATCTATACTTAACATGAAAATGCCATATTCTAAAACAAAATAGTAAATGTGTAAATGTTCAGGGGTAGAATGGAAGAGTTCTATATCGTATTGAGAACATTTCTTGTTTCCTAATCCAAAGACGCGGAAAGAATATTTTAATGACTTTTAAAATATCTAGACACAGTACCAGGATAATAATGTGTAATCCCCAAATATCTGTTTAATTAAATGAAATTAAAAACTTGTATCGTGGGCTTTCCATTAGACTCTCCTCGAAAACATGAGGTCGATCTAAAAAAAGAGTCAACATCAGGGTTATTTTCTTGCAGAGAAACAGGGTTTGCCTGATTCTTGGGGTGACTTTGAACATCGCTCTGACCAGCCTGCCTCCACCTGCTGGGGTTACAGGCATTGGTCTCCATACCTAGGTTTGTGCATTGCTGAAAATCACACCCAGGACTTCATTCATGCTAGGCAAGCCTTCTACCCACCGAGATAATCCCCAACCTTCATTCCAGGTGATTTCATGTCTGCGCTGAGGCACACTGTCTGAACTTTTACCATTTGGGCAGCTTCGCTGAAGACAAATTAACAATAATCGAGGAAAGCAAGTGAGGCTTCTCTCGTGTTGGGGTGGAGTTTGCAATTTATTCTGTCTGCACCGTCACCTCCCAGATCTTCCCACCCCTTGTTGTAGCACATAAAGTATGGAAATGATGAGAAGCAAAATGGAGGCTCAGAAAAGTGTAGCTATCTAGAGTCCACAAGAGGAAAGGGCCAGAAATATTCAGGTTTGTCCTCCCAACCCCATTGGGTCCTTGACTTGGCCATTATTCAATTTGGAGTCAATGATCTGATCTTCAAGGGTCTTTGATATCCAAGTAAAGCTACATGTGACAAGCACATGGCAGTGACAAATTTTATCTAGCTTCTTTGAAATTAAAATCTGTGTTTTTAAGTTTCTGCTCCCTGTCATACTTGTACACAAGGTTAACCCCACTTGTGAAATTCCAACTTAAAACAAAATAGAAAAAAAATATGTTTAACATCATTCAGAAAATAAAAGTTGTTACAAATATATGTTGGCCCACACTCTGTGAAAGCTTGAAAGCAGTAGTTAATCAGAAAGAAAAGTTCTGTTCTTGTCAAACATCAAGGTCTATGTGAATACACACTGTTTTTCAAAATTAAGATATTGCATAAATGTTTTTATGCAACCCAAAATTTCAGTGTTTTGCATAGTTTCCAAACCTCAAATTTTCATCACCAATTTACAAGCCTCATGAGACAAGTATAGTGTTTTTCACCAACATACTCGACTTTCCAGCCCAGCTCCTAACACAAGGAATCACTCATCCATCCATCACTTGCAGAAAGGCTGAAAGCTGAGCAAAGAAATAACAGTGGCCGGTAGAGTATTCCATCTTGTCTGTCTATGCCAGTTTAAAGGGGCCAAATTATTGAAATATGAGTCTAAGTGAACATTCTATGTCACTCCAAAATGGAGTGAGAAAGCTTGCACCACAGGAAGGAACCTGTGCCTGATGCTGTTTAGGGGGCCAAAAACCCAGACTGGCTAGGTCGTAGGCCCTAGGGGGAAAACAGAATACTATTATTCTGCTACATCGAGATAGTATTAAACCACCCCTAAATTCTCAGCGTTATGCCCATAGATTAGCATGACTCTCAGCTCTCATCACAGAAACTTGTTTGTACACTAAGTGGCAACTAGTACAGAGATCCATAAGTGGTCAGTGTACAGAGCATTAGATTGTGGAGTGCTCCTTCCCCAGGGCTCAAGGATAACCACAAGACAGACAGAAAGACTGAAAGAGCCAGTGATGGTAGATCTAGACATCTACAGTAAAACAGTATTTGCCAGACATGACAGGGCCATTGAACACATGACTCAGAGCAGCTGTGACAGCATGCACCAGACCTGCACGAGATCAAGCCCGCAAAATTCCCACCATGGGTTAAGGAGGAAGGTAATGTAGTGGGTGGCTGTTTGAGCCATGCCCTGAAGCACCATCCCTAGTGAGGTAGCAGGTAGCTGTTACATCTGCCTATGACCTTGAGGTACGTGCCCCTGGGGCATGACCACTGGGGGACCCTTAATACCTGGGATACACATATGCTATCACTCTTTGCTACCTTGTGGTTTTGGATACTGGTACAGATCAGAGCAGAGCTTGACAGAGAACAGCATTGGACCATGCCTCACCCTTCCAGGATCCTGCAACAAATTCCTTTATTCTGTCTTGTGAGTTAACTCCCAAGTAAATTCCTTTGTTCATTGAGCAGGCTCTGTGGCTTGCTAGTGATATAATCGCATTGTCTGGCACCCAGTGTGGGGCTGGAACCCACGACCCTGAAATTAAGAGTCTCATGCTCTACCAACTGAGCAGAAGACCTAGCTTAAGCTCTGAGCACCTACCTGGCAGCTCACAACCATCTGTAATTCTAGTTCTGGAGGTTCCAATGCACTCTTCTGACCTCTGCAAGCACTAGACATGCATGTGGTACATGGTTTGCACTTTCAAAGCTGCTATGGTCAACTGGGACTAATTTAATTCAGGCATAAGGTGGGGTAGTTTTGGTGCCAGAATTCAGCTTTGGTTCATATTTCCCTACAAGACCTTCTACAGTTTAGGCTGAGAGGCCAACACTGGCTTATATGTTATTCACAATGTTCAGAGACTGAAAGAAACCTCAGCAAACATCACAAACACACATGACATCTCCACAAGCATCATAAACAAACATGCTTGGCCCACTTTTATGACTTACAAGGTCACATGATGAAAGGGAAGAATAAATTAAGAAAAATTAATTATTGCAGCCAGTATGTGCATAAATCCTTCATAAGTTTGTGAAAATGGGTCAAAGATCAGATTATATAGATGCTGTGAGCATAACTACTCTGTAGTGTTCTTATAATGAAATGTAGGGGGATTTTTAAGTGGGATATGATTTGACCTGATTGGTATTTGAAACTGTCATACCCTATGCCCATGCATGGAAAATGGACAGGCTCTTAGGACAGCAAGGACATATTTGTAGCTCTCTGTACTGGAATAGATGAGTCAAGTTGACTTTGACCTGTACAACATGAATAGTTGAGCAAGTGAAAGCACTCAGACTCAGAGTGTACTTTGGGGATAATACTGACAAAAATTGCCTAATTATGGTTTTTGAAAAGAGGACAGTTAGAAATAGTGGCCAGGATGTTGGCTGGTCAAGGGTAGATAGGGTGATTAGAACAGTGAAGGAGAGACATTTGGGATAGCTCTCTGAAAGGGAATACTGGCGTTCAGAAATCTATGTTGCACACAGTAAATTTGAGGAAGCAATTGGACACATGGCTGTCATTTGTGTTAATGACTCTGGTTTCAGGGAATAAAGCATCCCTGGGCATATTGATTTAGGAGTCTTTAGCCTACAGGAAGTTTTAATCACATAGACCTAGATGGTGGAAATTAGGAAGAACGTATAAATACTGTGGGAAGTTGGGGCTAGAATTGAACATATGTCAGCATTTCATCCCACAGAGGAGGAATAACTGGCAAAGGAGACAGAGGAGTAAATAATAAAGTCAAGTGAAAACACAGGAGATAAGGGTATGTGGAAATCTAAGATAAAAATACTTCCAGAAGGAGGAAGTAGTGGTTCAGTGTGTCAAATGCTGCTGACTATTTGGCAGGATTTGGCAGCAGGTGATCATTGTCAGCTGTCTGGGACGCTCTAATAAGCCACTTAGGCAGAGTAGCATGAAACAGACGAATTGGTGGGGGGGGGGGCAGGGATGTTTGTTTTTATAGACTCCACTAGGCCATACTTATATGTTGATAGGGATAAACCAACAGAAAGGACATATGATAAAAACAAAATCACTGAGTTGGGAAAAGGAAGAAGGATGGCTTGGAGCAGAAGCAGGAAGAGGTGCTCCATCAAGAGATGCAGCTACACTCTGAAATCAGATAGTTGATAATGTCAGGGAAGAGAAGGCTGTTAATTAACTCCCCAACAACTACTGTGATGCTCAAGTTCCAAAGACACAGGGATGGGAGGGCATACTAATCATCGATGCCTGGTTCTGCCACTGTCCCACCCAACCAGACAGGCTGTTCTTGCTGGCCTGGCAAGAAGGTCTGATGAAAAGAATCACAGTGGGAGTTGCCTTCCATGGCTCAGCTGTTAGAGAGTCCCTTTGCAAACTCCTGTGGAAGCCCTCGCCAACTCCCCAGCCAGGGGGAGAGCAAAACATGGCAATGATGGTTCATTGTGAACAGCCTTGGCTGCTTAGCAATCTTCAGGTTCAGTAGTGTCCTGCAGCCCAGGACGGAGTTCGTTTTCTTTCTGACTCTCTCAGCAACGGGTGGATGTAGATAAACAAAAACTGCTGCATTAGAACCATGGTTGGCCCTTTCAACACTGCGATGACCCTCGCCCCCCCCCCCCATTTGACAGAAGCACAGGTTCCTGACACTCTCACAAAACACCTTCCCTGGAAATTTTAGTAAAGGCAAAGAGCCACTTGGCCCATCATTTTGTCCCCCCCCCAAGGAAACCTGAATCTAAAGAAGGTTTGCAGAGGCTTTGGTCTTTACCTTGATTAGAGACATCTCCAAACCAGAGTTTCTCCGCCTGAATACCACTGGCATTCAGGGGTAGATAATTCTTTGTTGAGAGAGGCTTTTTTTTTTTTTTTTTTTTTTTTTTTTTTTGTATATACTGAGAATGTTCTGGAGCATTTCTAGACACTAACTGTACCACTCTAGTTGTGTCTCCACACCTTTCCAAATGTTTCCTATGGAGTCACCTCCTCCACCGGACACTTCAGATCCCCTGTTGTTCAGCATCTCTCATTTGTAGAGGTTCCCCATGGAGTTGACTATCTAGTTGACTCTAAGCTCTTCCCAATCCTACTTTCATAATTCCCTTTCAAGTGTTCCTGAGAGCACTCCCCAACTAGCTATACATAAATATCTCCCACGGTTGCCTGCCGTGGAATTCAGTCTTAACAGTGGCTCTATTAAAGTGGTGGAATTCAGTTATCTATCCAATAGCAGGCTGAGTCCTGTCATTGGTTGATGGTGTACTAACAGAATGTAACATATTATCAGTGAAACTGACAATATATTCATGGCTTGGGATAAATGTGAAAAGTATTATCTGATTTGTGTAAAATCTCCATTGTTTAATAGGTTGGAGGAAGAATGATTACAAGGTCCATGAGATCAGTTGGTAGTAGGGATATTTAATCAATGGTGAAGGAAAACTGAAGGTGGGTAATCACTAGATACTGCCTCCTTGGGATGAGCTAGGAGGACAGAAAGAGCAGCGGAGCAGCCTCTGTCCAGTTTAGAATATGAATGCCTGATCTTCTTGTCCTAGTTTGAGACATCCCTGGAGATCTAGTCCAACCTTACAGCTTGATTTGCGTAGGGACCTATTGGACATATATCACATTCAACTTCTCACCAAAACTGCTTCTCAGACTTCCATACAGGAAGTCTGTACACACTGAGACCTAAGTAACTAAGTTTTTACTAAGACAGTGTCCCAACATGTCATTGATGTACAAATGTCCAACTTTAATTTCCAAAAATAAATGTATTCTGTGTCAAGTCTTCCTATAAATGCTTTGGCCAAATATTTTCTTATACTTCTTGCTCTATTTGTCTTCCTTTCACTAAAATATCCTTGAGTATGTGTTTACATTAATTATCTGTGCTTTCCTAATTCTCCTGATTCTCATGATTTTTGTTACTGTCATTATCTAAGACACTCCACTGCAATAGATACTATTGAGATTCCCAAAAGCAGCCATTTTGGAAAATCTTCTAAAGTATTTTTTCTGTACCAATGGAGCCTCCACATCATTGGATGAAAATTCTACTTCCCTTTCTGGAGGGTGGCTATTTGTAAACACTAGAGCTTTTTCCTGCACATCCATGTGCAGGAAATGCTTAGGTCATTGTGCATATACACTCTCCAAACTCAGACTTGTAAATAACACCATTGATTTCAACACATTTCGATGACACTTTCAATTCTCTAGCCCTTAAACCTATTAACCTCATTCATTTTATCTCCGTCATCTCAGCTGCTGATGCTCATCGACGTCCCCCAGACCTGTCTCTTAAACCTACTATAAACAACCTGAAGATCACATTTGCAGGGTCAACATCTTGTCCTTCTGGTTCACTTCTATCATTATTGCTATTAGATTTCCCCCACTTCACAATTGTCCCAAACTAGCCTCTTCTGCTTACTTTCTTCCACCAAAGTTTTAGTTCCCACCCACCACTGAAATTCTTTTAAACTCCTCTGCTGTACTCTGATGTCACTGTACTTAATCAGTCAAACCAAGAACACCAGCTCTATCTTTCAATGGCTTCAGTTGAATGGGATTGGGGAAATGGACTTACTGACCTGATGTAGCCTTTATTGCCACCCGGTCACCTGCTCCATTTCTCCAGTCTTTTATTTCCCTTTGTTCTCCTCTGTCTACAAAGGCTCCATGCTCCAGCTTCACTGACAACTTTGTTTATTTTACTGAGACAACAGAAGCAAATAAAAGACCTTGCTGGGATTATACCACCTCTCTGCCATGTGTGTCTGGACCTCTTCTTCTTATGCTGTCCAAGGTCATCCCTTGCCATTGTACACAAGGTAAAATTTACTTCCATTTCTGATTGTTGTCCCCTATTTTTTCTCCATTAGAAATAGAGTCTATGACAAAAGTGCCTGTCTGCTTCCTGCATAGTTACTGCTTTAGTGTATTCTAGCTGATATTCAACGACCACTACCTGTGCCCAAGGTTTTGTCCCTAAAACAAGACAGCCACTACTTTCTTCTTACTTTTGTCAGGCTGGAAAAGGCAGATATTGACCTTACTTCTATGTCCAGAAGCCCTCAACCAAAGACAGATGGAAATCTTTGTCTGAATATCCCTATTCCTATCCTGTTGGATGGGATGATTGTAAGGAGTGTACATCCCCAAATTGGCCATAGGCATCCAGAATAGTAGTTGATGTCAAAAGTGCATTTCCCCCATTTCCAACTCTACCATTCTTTGGTATTTCATATACCTACCAATGAATTACTTTGAACTCAGATCCTCATTTTGAGACCTTCTAGAGAAGAAATCAAGACATTAATTTCCCTCCTTCACCTTTATAGTATGATGATTTTTTTTTAATTACTGCACAAATTTTCCCTCTCTGTTATGACTCTAGAGCTCTTTTAATAAGTTACATTTATGGCTGCTTTTCCATTGCCTATTCCTCATTGTATTTTCTCTTGACCTGTCTCAGACAGGTATTCCCTATGCAGTGCTGCAAAGAACCTTTTTCCAGTGTCCTCCATGTTTATGATGCCCGGCCTCAGCTTTCCCCTTCCCCACACTGCCAGCTCCATTCAGCTCAGCAGATACACCCCTTCCTCCCGAGACTGTTTTTTAGAGTTCAGAGCCCCACATTTTCCTTTCTAATTCCTCTCACTGGGCACATTCTCCATCTCCTTTGTGTACTCCTCTTATCTCTCTGCCTCTCAGCTTAGTAGTAATGAGTCCAAGGCTGTTGAGCCTTGGCTTTTCTTCTTCTTTGTCTACATTCATTCTCCTAGTGGCTTCACATGGAGTGTCATGGCTTGAAATTCATCTACAAAATCCCCAGCTCAGATCTCTCCCTTAAATTAAAGATTAATATCTCTTGCTTTGTCCCTGGCATGTTCACTTGGATGATAAATGTAAATATTCCAAGCTTAGCAAGTCTCAAAATAAACGAATTTCATCCTGCCTAGTCTTAGTAAACAGAGACTTCAACTTCATATTTGCTCAGGCCCAAAATCTTTGTGTTATCCTCAACCTTTAAATAAGAAAGAATACTGTGCAAGCTTTTCCTTCAAAAAACATTCAATCTGTATGATTCATGGTTTTTACTGTTTCTTACACCAGGATTTGTTATGAGGTCCCTCTGTTAACAACTTTTGCTATTTATTTTTCAACATATCCAGGGTGATCCTTTTTAGGAAGTCAGGTTATTGATTACACTGCCCTGAGGTCTCCACTGTCTTCCTATTGCATTCAGAGTAACAGCTTAAGTCCTCATAGCCATCACGTCATCACTTTTCTCTTCTTTTTTTTTTTCTGATATGTTCTCTTTGCCTGCCTTGATCTCAGGATCTTAACGGAGTCTAGAGTCTTATCAGGATGCCTGGGCTCTGCATTGCCTGTCTGCCCTGACCCCTGATACCTGGCTGATGGCTGCTAACTCTTCTGAGTGTGGACCCTTCCTAGACCCACCTCCTTCTCTGTGTCCTGATGACGTGCAGAGCTGTCTCCGTGATTGTTTTCAGCCTCTGAGGCTGCAGAGGTGGCCAGCCCCACTCTCTCTACCTGTCCCGACTTCCTCCTGTCATTCTACAGCCACTGGCGACTGGTTTGCTTCTTACCTCATTGCTGACTTAACTAGAAGATCTGAACCCCTAATTTTAAGGTGATTTTATTTAAGGGCCTGCACAGTAAGTCTTCCTACAGACTTGCAGACTTCAGTGGAGAAGACCTCATGAATCTTCATCGCATCGATGAGTGTGAAAGGGGTAAAATCTTTCCCAGAAACCTCTCCTCAGTAATGTGTTTGGGGGTTCCAAAGAACTGAAATTACGGTCTCAAAAGTCAAATCTCTCAAAAACCAAGTCTCTCAAAAATGTATTCCTAGGCACTTAGCTTAATTGTCCTACTCAATCATGTATTTCTTTAGGCTTCTTTTGTCAATTATCAGATCATTCAGTTAGCCTATCAATGTAATTTACAAAGCCAGACACTGAAAGTCACACTTTAATTGTGAATTTATTTGGCTCCTCTGTAGTAGTTAGTTCATAAGCACTGGCAGTTTGCCTATGTTAATTCTTTACTTGTTTCTGATCACATATACAAAGCACGTTTGATTGACAAGCTCTTAATATCGTCAAGGGCTCCCAAGTCTCAAAACGTGAGTGCAGCCAGTTTCTAAGCTGCACAAGCGTTCTTATTTTCACATCAGTTTTGGGATGGATGGTCCCACCCATCCCACCAAGATTTGTTGCTACTTTTTAATGTAACGTACACTAAACATTTGCTTTTTGTAAACAAAACAAATGCTCCAATAAATGTCTCAGTGTCATTTGGCTCCATGACAGCTGTGGGCTTTCCAATCAGCAAAACTGCACTATGACAGCGGAGATGCACGGATGAGCTAACCAGTTTGGTTACAAACGCGTTACTGCTGGCACAGTCTTTGGGAAACAACCGCGCCTACTCCCCAATGAACCGCTGTTTTCTGTGTTGTAAAAGGATTTTCTTATACGTTCTCATGTTTTCCTCTTCACGAGCTCATGACATGCACAATCAAGACAGATCACCAGAGAGGAATTTTAGGACAGAGTCGTCATGTTGGGAAAGACTCGCCTTTTGCGTTTGTTTTCTTTTATTAATATGGTCTAGTGGGCCAGTGAGAGGGCTCAGTGGCTAAAGGTGTTTGCCGCCAAGCCTGACAACATGAGTTCAATCCCCAGAAACATCATAAGCATAGCGGGAGGAGAGAAATGACAGTCCCAAGTTGTTCTCTGACTTCCACCTGCATGTTGTGGCGCGCACACACACACACACACACACACACACACACACACACACACGAGTATGTAAAAGTAAAAAAAAAAAAATACAAGCAGTATAAATCATGTCCAAAGGAAAACTGTCTCCTTTCCTTACCTTACTTTTTTAACTTTTACCCCTTAAATGCATATCCATCCAAATTTTGACTTATCCATCAATAACATCTGAACTATTGTCTTTGGTAATTTATCTTCCTCCCTTTCATATGGAGGCATTTACTCTCTGGTGCACACTGGCCTCTGTGTATCCAGCGATGTTACTATTTTTTTTTAAAACAAGGTTTTGTTTTTTTTGTTTTTCAGATTTATTTATTATGTATACAGTGCTCTGTCGGCAGGCCAGAAGAGGGCACCAGATCTCATTCTAGGTGGTTGTGAGCCGCCATGTGATTGCTGGGAATTGAACTCAGAACCTCAGGAAGAGCAGCCAGTGCTCCTAACTGCTGAGCCATCTCTCCAGCCCCGTGATGTTACTACTTATTATTTTCACTGTCTGTGTACATAGACACTTGCTGTGCACTGAGATTCTCGAGAGCAAAGGTTAGACATTCTCTGTGGTGCACAGTGGGTTATATTCATTATACAATAGTTTGGGTAAACACTGGAGATAGCTGACTAGGTGAAGAAGTTTTGCTGACTAATGAAGAGGAAAATAAATATGATTGTCAGACAGCAGGCATAAAGATATGGGGGCTTTGGGGGCAGGGAGAGGGAGAAATGCTACATTAATTCTATCTTCCCAAGAACTATGTGTTTGCCTCCCTATCAAAAAGCTGCTGACCAAAGTACAAAATGGCATTAGGACCTCCTGAGGAAACCTGGTCTCCTAATGGCCTTATTTTCAGATAGGTAAGTGGAGGTCACTGTGACCACAGGCCACAGAGAATGTGTGTTGAACAATGTCTCTTGTTGTCAGTAAGTGAAGTCATTATTATCGATCAGAATACAGGCAGAGGAACATGGAAAAGTGAACACAGAGTGAGCACTGGTGTTAGGAAAGGCCCACTACCACCCTAGAGGGAGGCAAACAACTGCGGTCTAGTCTAAGAAGACAGGGTATGGACTTAGGCACAGAAGTCAGATATTCATTGGGCCGCTATCTACACCCTGGGACCTATGAGCTCCCTAGCCATGGCTTCTTGGCTAGATTTACAGTACCAGGCATGTGTTTCCTCCTGTGGAGTAGACCTTAATTTTAGTCAAAAAGCAGTATGTTATTCTCATGACATTTGTACCACTATTGGACCCTTCTGTTGTACCTTGTCATATTGGTCATTATTGTAGTACACAGGATTCATTGCTGGATATGACTATGATGACATTGTCTCCTTAGTAGACTGGATAGCACCTTCTGATACTATGAAAGTTAGCCATAGTTAGGGAGCAAGCTTCCAATTAGTACTAACTTGATTTCTCGACATGCATGTACATCTTCAGCAATACGTTCTTTCATCAAGTTCTGGTGGGAAGCCAAACTCAATGACAGTAGCCTTTGTTATTTTGGGGACACCCTTGTCCAATGCCAATCACTGGGGCTTACATTTGGCCACTTATCACTTCTGAAAGGAGAACATCCTGTGTAGGGTAACCCCAATCCAACTCTTTCATAAGCTTATAAATAGACTTCCATTTTTTAATGGAATTTGGGCTTTTGAAATGTCCTTAATGTTAGTTAAGCCTGTCCCCATCCTTAGCCTCTGTACTCCAGCATCCTCTCCCCACCTAAACTTCCCTCCTCTCTATCCCCACTTTCCCTTTCTTCTCACTTGTGTTCTCTTATCTTCCTTCTCTTAAGACCATGTATCCCCTGCCAACCAATGACCCCTTTTTAGTTTTCTGGCTTCTACAAGTACAACAAGTTAAACCCAAGACTGTAAAGGTCTAAGGCTAAGATCCACACATGAGGCAGACCAGGCAATGTTTGTCTTTCTGGATCTGCGTTACCACAGTCAGTAGAAATTTTTCTTTCAGTTCCATGAATTTACCTGCAAATTTCATAATTTCAGTTTTTTTCCTTACAGGTGAATATAATTCCATTGTGGGTAGGTAACATATTTGCATTATTCATTCATTGGTTGATAGACATCTAACTCATTTATATATTCAATCTAATGTGAATAGTATAGCTATGAACATATATGACAAGGGATAGTCTTTGATATAAGTGCCCAGAGTGGTATAGCTGGATACGTGCTAGATCTATATCTTGTTTATCCAGGAAACACTAAACTGGTTTCCATAGTGATTGTACCAATTTACACTCCCATCAAAAATGCATGAATGTGATATAAGATAAAACCTCAAAGTACATTTAATTTACATTTTCCTGGTGGCTAAGGACAAGTGGGACTTCATGAAATTAAAAGAAAATTCATATCTCAGAAGAAATATGAATGGACTGAAGGGGTAGAACAGGAAAAAAACTTTTCAGAACATATCTGACAGAAGTTTCTAGAATGTATGAAGAACTTAGAAACTAAATACCAGGAAATGGAGTGATAGTTCAGTAGTTAAGCAAGCTTACTACTCACATAGAGAATCCAGATTCAATTTCCAGCACCCACATTATGGCTCCATAGCCATCTGTAACTCCACTTCAAGGGGATCCAATGCCTCTTCTGACCTCTCTGGGTTCCTGTACACACACAATACTCATACATATGCTCTAGTACACACACACACACACACACACACACACACACACACACACACATAGAATAAATAATTTTTAATAGAACATCAATTTAAAAGTAGGTAATGGAATTGAACAGAGAGATCTCAGAAAAAGAAATAAATGACTAAGAAATACCCTTCTTGAGCTTTTAAAAATAAATTTTATTATCAAAGAGAAATTTGACTATTGAATTTCCTGGGCTTTGCCTCAATAGCCTGATGTCACCCTAAGTGCTCTCTAGATTCTTAACTTCTAAATCATTTCCTTTCCAAACTCACAAGCTTAGTATGATAATAATCTCCAAGCGATGTTAGTTAAAACTTACCTGGCTTTTATGTCAAGAAATCCCAGGCAGTGTTTCCCAAAGTGAGTCACAATACTATGAGATCTAGCACAAAGCTGAAGCAAAAGGAATCTGTGACAAGATGCTTTCAAGCACTGGGTTACAAAGATATTACTCTAAAGCATTTCCTAGCCCTTAATTCAGGCAGTCATTCTCCAATCATCTTCATCACCCCAAACAAGATCATTGATGTTCATTTGCTTCCATCAATAGCAATTGAAAAGTTGACTTCAAACTTCGTCCTCTATGAGGCCACAGCCATCACTTACTGGAAATTCATGTAAGTTGACCAGCACATCTGCCAAGAAATTTTCATCTCCTATCAAGTTATAGACAACCTTGGAGCTGAATCAAGCTGTTGGGCATAGTGGAGGTAGATAGAAAAACTAGTTTGTGTTATAATTATATTTATGTGTGTATATATATACACATGTGTGCTGTAGCATGCGTGTGGACGTCAGAGGAGAACATGTAGAGTTGGTTCTTTTCCGCCACCACATGGGTCCTGTTATTGAACTCAGGTCATCAGGCATGGCAGCAGATGCCTTTCACTATTGAGCTACCTCATCAGCCCTGAGAATAATTTTCATATAGTTAATCTATTAGAGACCATGTCAAGAGAGCTGACGTCCCTGTGTTCCCATTTGTAGGCTAGCAGAAACATTACTTTCTTCCAGAAGCACTGCCAATTTCTCTGCAAAACATTTAAAGGATGACAACTCTTAACGTCTTTTGAAACCAGCCTTCAGTTGTCCTTGGATCCCTGGATTGTTTCCTCTCATTTGGGCTAAGCAGCTAGAACATCTGACTTTTTGGACCACCTCAATGCCTACACTCTTCATTCCTCATATATCATTTGAAGAACTTAGGCCAGCTAATAAATCTACTTTACTAACAGCTCATTCTTAGGACGCCATTTTCAGAATAAACTTAGAAACATAAACTTTTAAGATTTCTAAGTCATTTGATAGTTTATCTTTGCAATCATTTTCTTTCTGAAAATAGGAAGGCTGATGCCCACAGAAGTTAGGAACATGTCCAAGGACACTTAGTAATAAACAGTGTTGAAAATCACTATTACAGATAATGTATTTTGAAGTGGAACATGTTTAATACCCAAACTTTGAGGGGAAATGCTAGTTTAATTGCATTTCTTAATTTAACTTTTCTTCTGAACAGGAAATTTAATACTAATAAGTATTGTAAAGAGTTAGCAGTACCCCACAGAAAACTACCTTTGGCTTGCAAATTATTTTTATATTTAAATGTGTTTCACTTAAAAATGATACTCTAAATTGAGAATTGGGGCTCTGATACTAGGTACTATAGAAGTGCTTAAAATTAAGCCAGGTATGGTTGGTGGCATGTACCTGTCATATAGCACTTAGAAGGGTAAGGCAGGAGAATCACACTTTTAGACTAGCCTAGGCTGCATAGTGAGACCTTGTCTAAAGATAAAGAAAATCACCCCTAAAATGTTAAAATTTCTAACAAAGGTGAACGTTCCTTCTATAATGTTCAAAAACTGGAGTTTATAGTTCTTAGGAGACAGAGCAAAGCTAGAATAGGCATTAGTCTGCATTTTGATTCTATGAACTCAAAGTACAACATGAAATGGGAATTATAATTTCCCAAATAGTAGCTCATAAATTTAAAGGTCTCTCTCTCTCTCTGTTTAATAATAACAGCTGCCCATATTTTCTCCCTTAAAGTAAAAAAAAAAAAAAAAAAAAGAGGTGGAAAGAGATTACTAAATCCATTTTTCTATTCTCTTCTAACTAAAAATTCTGTACTTCCCATTTCTTAAACACTCAATTTTTCTACTTGCTAGTAAATTCTGATCTCACTGAGGGTCAGAACAAAGAAGCATGATTGGCATGTACAAGAAAATCTGTAGATATTTGTCAAAGGAAGTAGAGTCAAAAGTGACTATAGAACTCACTGGGTAGTTCTTTCATGTGAGAGATGTGATGTAGCCATTAAAAGCTTCCAATCAGGTCCCTACATCCAGAGAAGGAGCAAGGTATGCCTTACAAAAACAAAAATCGGTGAGAGGAGCAAATGCATGTTTAGAGACATAAGACTGCTTATAATACTGATTGACAAACAAAGGATGACAACTCTGCCAGAGCATAGCCCTTGTCATCCCAATAACACAGCATGGCATTTTTAGTTAGATGAGTCCACAAAAAGCATATTTTACCATTTTGTTAACACTAACTTGTCAGTACATTATGTGTTTTGAGTTATGCTCCAAGTTTCTTACCAATCTCCTACTTGTCTTTGTCCATATTTAATCTGAAATTAAGAAACACTCAAAAAAAAAAAAAAAAAAGAAAAGAAAAGAAACACTCAAAGAACACATAGCCGATGCAGGTGAACTTCAAACAATTGTTTTATCTATGCTTCTGGTGCTCAGACATAACAGCTGCCCATATTAATTCATTTTTCATTACCATAACAAAATACCAGAGGCAGGCTAGTTTTATAAAAGCAAGGTATATTCGCTTACGGCTTTATAGACTGAATTTCCAAGATATAGTATATCTGTGATTTGGTCTCTGATGGAGGTGGTATCACAATGATAATAACCTATGGAAAGAAGAGATGACATGTTGAAACAAGAAGTCAGAGCCAGACGTCAGGCTCACTCAAAATAAACCCACTGTCAAAAGAACTCAAGGTTCTTATGATAGCTGCATTACATTTTTTGGGGTGTCAGGGCCCATGTGGCCCAAGGATCTTATGCAGGCCCCACTTCTCAGAGGCTGTACTCTAAGGACCATCATGTAAACTTCTTTCATACACACCTCATTCATGTCATAGCAAGAACTTCTGAAATAGTCTCAGTGCTGTTGCTTGAAGGAACTGAACATGACTTGAGACAATTTATGATTCATTTAATAGTAGATGTTAAAGTTAAAAAAGAAGAAGAAATTGGGAAGTATCTGTTCATCAGCATTAGATCCTAATTTTTCTTCTGTAGTCTTTCATCAAAGACCTTGAAATATTTGATTTTCTGTACATTCCCAGGTGCAGGAATATTTCCAAATAACTTTGACTTTTTTCTCTTGAGGATTGAAACTAAGAAGGCATGATGTTTGCATAGCAGATATGCCTTAGAACAGAGCAGTTCTATGTGAATGTAGAACATTATCGATTTTAAGCAACAAATTCTTTTCATAATAGTCTCCTTCTTTGTTTAAATCCTACTCTAACTTGCCCTAAAAGTACTTTCTCTGCTCGCATATAAAATTACTTCTGTCCCTATTGTAGAGCAAGAACTTTCACTACTGACATTTGTAACTGAATGACTTGAAATCATTTGTGATGTAGAACACACAGAAAAAAAAATCCCCTTCAGTTACTTCCAATCTTCAAAGATTCCTCCCCTTCTGGAATTTTCTATTTGGCTCATAGAAGATAATTATTAGCAGAGAGACAGCAACGCCTAGACCTCAGAGTTCTTGACCAGCATCTTTCAATGCTGCTGTTAATGCCTTTTGTAATGGCTAGTTACTAACAATAGAAGGCAAGCTAGTGTGGCATCCAGCGAATGGTAAAACAGTTCTTAAAGGAGTAAAATAGAGAATGGAGAGATGGCTCTGCAGCGAAGAGCACTTATTGCTTTGGCAATGGACCCACGTTTGGTGCCTAGCACCCATAGGATGGCTCAAGTAACTCAAATTTTAGGGCATTCAAGGCCCTCTTCTGGTGTCTGGAGGTATAGCATACATGAAGTATCTATGCATGCATGCAGGCATGCACTCATCCGCATAATATAAAGACAAATACATATTTTAAAAATTAAAAGAAAAAACCAAAATGACTTTTAGACATAAAGTGGGAGTTTGGTTTAGCATCATTCTGTTTACAAATCATTTATTTTCTGAATGTTTTCATTTAAACAGAGTTTGTCTTTATTATCTCCTGAAGATAATAAAGGAAGGTGGCCCTAATCTACACTGATTTCTACAGTTTTCTGTAGACAAAATTAGCTCTCAACTGTAAAGCCCTTTCCTTTAATCATCAATGCCTAGATTATAGATAAGTGTGACAATGCAGCCTCCACTTGTGTTACAGAAATGTCTACATTGCTATGAATCCTTTAGGACAAGGTACTGTTGTAACATGGCCTCTGTCAGTTTTGAGCCATGGCTGAGGAGAACACAATTCACAAACAAGTGCTGAATGCGTTAATCAGCTAGGAACCTGAAAGCCATTTAAGACAGGTTATCTTTCCCTTTTGTGTTGTTATTTGCTTTTTAACATCATTGAGGTCTTCTGAAATTTACCATTCTCTCTTGGAAAGCTCTAAACAAGTATTGTTGATTCCAAAACAGGGCTTGCCAATATTTTGTTACTTATAGTAAATCCCTGACTGGTATTTACATTGATAATCAATCTTTGTTTGTTGCTTAATCCATTCAAATTTCCTCTTGATAGATGTGATTTCATTGAGTAGAGGATATTGCATGCAAATAAGGACACTTCAGCTACAGAAAGCAGCCGTCAGAACACATTATGTTCTAACAGTAGAGAAGAAATTAATCTCACAGTGGCTTCAATTCAAATTGGTATGATGTTCCAGTAATAAATTTCCTACCCAGATGGAATCATTTTCTATATCATAAATATTTTAAGACACTTGATTTGTATTAAAGCAGCTCAGGATTGAAACTAACTTTGGATATTTTGAATAATTGAAATGAACCTTAAGCAGAAAAGTGTTTTGATTACTTTGAATCCTCTTCAAAATTATTTCACATTTTCCAGAAATTTGTTCTATTGTATAAACTATTAAACTCAAAGAAAAATTCATCAAATGCTGCTTTTGTCATACTTGGAGCACTAAAAGAAGGCTAACCTGGTCTAATATATTAATTATATCTCTATTTATGTTTTAAAGAGATTTATCAGTCTTTTATAATGAAAGAAATTCTGAAACATTCATTACTTTTTCAACTAAGGTCTTCAGTTTCTATTGCCAATTTGATTATCCTTAAAAAAAAAAATCAGTTTTCTCATAACATTGAATGCAGACTTTTGTAGCAAGGATCCTTGACTGTCACATACAGAAAACATCCCCACAGCACTGCATTTAATGATGTCAGGATGCTCAAGATCATGACCTTAAGGAGAGCAGACATTGGCTTCATCATGCCAAGGGTAGAAGCCAACTCCAGACTTGATGTTAATCAGTTAGGAATTGCCAGTTTGCAGGAGGTAAAATTCAGAGCTCATTGGCTTACATCAGCCATGAAGACAGCGAGGAGAGCTGCCTTTAGGGCTGCCAATGCTCCAAATCCCATGTGCTTTTACAGATTAGCATCAGCCCTTAAATTATATCTGGGAGTAAACTGGAAAGCAGCCTGGTATCTTTAGTCTAAGTGTTACATAACCAAACAGGCAATCCAAAAATCAATGGAGTTTTTAGACATTAGCAGATGTTTTAAAGTCTCCAGAAAAATAATCAACCCCATGTGTAAACCAGGGAAATACCTTTAATGACAATGATATAAAAGTCTGTTCTTATCTGACAGACTGTGGACAAGTTTCTCAGAGGTGTGGACTTGAAAGACTCCAAAGGCAGGTCTGCAATTCCCCAAGCATGTGGCACCTTGGCCATTTACTACTACATCATGACTTAAGTGATGCTTATGGAATAAGCAAGCATTTCAGTTCAAAAAAACTCAGCTCAGGTTTTGGATGTCACTTTTCATTATTTGAATTAATTTCAAAAGTAGCAAAGTAATAGTGTGGAAGACAGTTCACTCAAGGTGGGTGTATTAAGCAGAGTTCTCTAGAGGAGAAACTGGAAGAATGAACATATATACTGGGTATCATATATATGTACATATGTGTATATGTATATGTGTGTATGTATATGCATGATGCCCAGTGCCTTTATTTTAGTTTGTAGCGGTAACGCCCGCATTACTGATACCCGTTTACCATGTCTGAGTGAAGGGCTGCGGATTATTCCCAGTAATCAGCATACCTTACCGACGTCGTAGCTGTTCCTGGCAAACTTACTACCGACGTCACTGTTCCTGAAGAACTCACCGACGTCACCGTCCTAGAGAACTATCGACGTCACCGCTCCTTGTGTTGAGTTCTGAATCCTCTCGACCCCTCACCGTGCGATTCCGTTGCCGCTCCTCGGCCAGCAAGAAGAACGACCACCACGCAGGATCCTTCTCAATCACACTTATTGGAGCGCCTCTTGTAAGGAGAGCGGAGGTGAGGGCCCGAGGACTAAACTTCAGCTGCTTATATACGGAATCAGGCAAACGTGCCTGTTACTGTGATTGGGTCCCGCCAGAATGCTAGCACGGGGAGCCACGGGATAGACTGAGGACATAAGGCCAATTACCATACTCGTGCATCATAGCCAAATATGGAGTTGTTTACAGCTAGGCTACAAGGAAGCCAGCGCCATCTTTGAATAGCGGCTCCCTACATTTAGTTAATTGAAGATTTAGTGAACTTGGTAAGAGCATTCATCATTATTCAGGTGTCAATCACACTGCCTTGTCACCTCTCAGCTAAGTCTAGAAATCAGGAAAAACCATGTATTTTAGGAAGTACATTCTGTACAATAATGAATAGTTTTAAAATTAGTTCAGATGATAAAGAATGATGTCCAGGATTTATACTGATTTATTTTATGAAATAAGTGGCCACTTCCAACTTCCACACATATAGTTTTTTGGTTTTTTGTTTGTTTGATTTGTTTTGTTTTTTTGAGACAGGGTTTCTCTGTATAGCTTTGGCACCTTTCCTGGAACTCACTCTGTAGCCCAGGCTGGCCTCGAACTCACAGAGATCTGCATGCCTCTGTCACCTGTGTGCTGGGATTAAAGGCATGTGCCACCACTGCCCAGCCACACATATAGTTTTAAAGATGATGTGAAAATATATGGCCAGAAGAAAAGGGTCATCTCTTGATCATGTCTATGGTAATTCATATTCTATCTGTGAAAATTACATGGAATTGCTTTATTTGTTCCAGTGTCAAAGGTTTTCACAGAGGAGGAAATGATTACACTACCCATCAATATGTCCTTTTTGACACATATTTCAAGGAGCCTTCTCAGAATATCTGGTTACTCTCCTATACATAACAGCCTTGGCCTGGTGATTGAAGATGGTTTAGCTTTTTCATTCTTTACTCATTTGGCAATATTTCTGTAGCCAATTAATGAATATATATATAAAATGTTGCAGTTCTATGAAATCAGAAATATATAGGCCAAGAATGGTAAAGTAATTTTCCACACTCTAAACTATATGAACTACATGTAAAGATACAACATATCTCAAGAAAAAGGCAGCTGAATATCCTGGAGACAGTGAGATTGTGATTATATTTAACATTTAAACCTCAGTTGAAGATATAGAGGTTAGCCACAAGATGCTCCCCATTTATTGCCTTGTGACACCCCTTACAGGGTAGATACTTTGCTTTTCCCGGTAATCTTGGAGGTTAAATTTATTTGATGTCAGAGCAACATGGTAAATATTGATATCAAGAACCAACTTAAAAGATTTCTGAATTCCCTATCCTGACAGGGATTTATAGGGGGGAAAGGACAAAATTAGGAGGGCAGGCATGATCACAGAATGTATATGTGTTTATGCTAAGCAGAATGATTTTTACTGTCAGATTGTGGAAAGGCAACTGAAGTCCAGTGATGTACTGTGACATTTCCAAAGTAAGGTAAGCTAACAGCAGGGTTGGGGATCATGTGTATGAAGTGGTCAACAACAAAGACGCCAGTAGAATATGGATCAAGAACTGGGCTTTGCTTCTCCTTCTAACCATTTCTAGGGCATTGAGAAACATAACTGTGTGTGTGTGTGTGTGTGTGTGTGTGTGTGTGTGTGCGCGCGCACACAGATGTACACGCACAAATATATATATTCATATTCATATTTATATATGTGGGGGGAATTTCTTAGTATGGCTTAGAGGCTGTGATCCAGCTACTCCAACAATGACTGTCTACCAATGGAAGGTACACGAACCCAGTAGTTGTTTATTCCATGAGGTTGGATGTCTCAGTTGGTTTTTAGTACACTTGAATCCCAAAGAAGAGATTAGATGGCCCTCATGATACCCTACAGTTACATTGTCCTTCCAAACCAGTATTCTAATGAAATTCTATGTATATTTCAAAAGGCCACGTCGAAACCTAATACTTATAAACATCTATGTAAGTTAAATATGTATACTATAAATAGAAATGATTATAACCATATATATTTTTTATTTGTATAACTACTATATAAGTAAACTATGCACATGAAGTTTATATATATATATATGAATACATACATATATACATAGGTATATATGAGTTAACCTACATGGAGGATAATGCTTCTCCCTCTCCCAGAAGCCATAGATTACAGTTGCTAAGTATGGTATATTTTCCTCCAGTCATTATTCCAAGGGATCCTCCAAACCACCAAATGATACAGTCTGTTGCTATTGCTTTTGTGTACCCACCAGAACTTGATGGTAAGACCCAATTGATGAAGACACCCACACTTTGGTCAAAGGTCACAGAAAAATCATGTTGGTACAGACCAGGAAGCTTCCTTCTTGCTGGCTAGCTTTCATAGTACCAGAAGGTACTATGCAGGCTGCTGAGGGTAAAAAGTCAACAGTCTTACCCAACTGTTAATCCTGTGAGCTACAATAATAACTGAGAGTAGCAAGATATGCCTGTGGATGAGATAGTAACATGAATATTATGGGAGCAATAAATTCCTTTCTCATTGGATTTAAAACCCACTTCACAGAAGAATTACCATCTTTGATAGTATAAATCTAGCCAAGCAGCCATGGCTGGGAAACTCATAAACATCAGAGATGAACCTTCTATTATTATTTTTCTAAACTTACTTAGTATCAAACTATCCTCTAAAACCATACCCTTATATCCATAAATTGGTGCAACTCTCAGACTCCATCAAAGAAGTCTTTGTGTCATGGATGGTGATAAATACAGAACCTCACAACTGACCAAAGTGTAGAGAATAAGTCTCAATGGAGTGCTTAGCCACACAAGTGGACATTGTATCACACTGCTGTTCTCCAGTACTCAGGGATCATGACAGAAGAGAAGGAAGGTAGATTATAAGAGCCAGCTGTTGGAGAGGACTGATTGGAAACAGTGTCTTCTGGACACAACAGGACCCTAAATTCGTGAACTCAACAGTAGCTATGTTTGCCTGTAGAAGTCCTGTTTATGATCTAAAGAGACAACATTCCAACACGGATGATGAGGCATTCACAAACTCCTACTACTAGCTAAGGAACTATTGACAACTGAGAAATGTTGGGGGAGGAAGAGTTGGTTTTCTCTAAGGGTGTAGCCCTTGGTATATTGACTCTGCTACAGTGGATGGTCCCAAGCTCCTGGATATATAAGCAGCACACATTTAACGCAGTTATCTATACAAAAAGGGCACCTTCACTTGGGATAGGTGTTGTGGGGTAGACCAGGAAGAAACTGAAGGAGAAATGTGAAGGGAATAGAGAATACATTTTGTGCAAGTATAAAATTTTCAAAGAATTATTAAAAATTATTTTTAAAAGAATTTACTTGGACAGTAGCCAAGAGTTGAAACATATGCCTATACATTTGTGTAGTTTTACACCTGTTGTTGGTCTCCAGTTCCTGGTTTTGTTTGCGAAGGCACTATTTGGAGGCACAGGCTTGATGGAAGAAGTAAGTCACTGGCATACTTTGAGTATTAGTAGCATTTACCCACTTCCTGCTCGCTCTCTGTGCTTCTTGTGTATGAATGAAATGAAGTCAGCTATCTTCCTGCTCCAGCTGCTGATGCCATGCCTTCCCACCATATGGACTCAATCCTTTGGAACTGTAAGCTAAAATAAACTATTCCTTCTATAAATTACTTTTGGTCATGGTTTTTCATCAAAACAACAGAAAAGTAATTGATATGCCCCTCCATTTATGCGATCTATTCACTGTCTTGTACTGTATCACAAACTTTATAAATACTGTGTTGTATCCCCCTAAATGTATGTATATAAATTTAATCTCTTTCATCTTAACTAAGAGCTTATACACTGTGGCTATAACTATTGCATTTAAGGTAATGGAGTCAAACTAGAATGAATTTCTTTTTTTTTTTTTTACTGGATACATATAGACAGACAGAGAGACAGAGAGACAGACAGACAGACAGACAGCACACACACACACACACACACACACACACACACACACTATCTTGATCCAGAAGCAAAGGAAGCATGTAGATTTGATAACTGTAGTCTACTCCAAAAACCAAATCACTGAATTTAGAAAATGTTTGATGAGAGCATTAGAACCATGTGCCATTTAAGTTAAAGAGTGACTTTACTGAAGTTTCTTGTATTAGCTTTCTGTCCATTGGCACCTCTCCTTCTACTTAAATACAGCAAGTGTGGTAAAGAAGAACATACTAGGAGTCAAACAATAGAGCTGCAACTCTGACTTCAGCATAAGCCCCCAAGACAACGTCCTTGATAATTCCATACAACACAAAAGAAATGAATTGCCAAACTGCATGCAGATAACAAAATGGATAGTGAATACCAAGTAGCATTCTATTGCCATGGATTACAAAGGAACAGACATTTCACTTACTAATTCAGTCAATAATCTCAGATTATAGGGTGTTCAATTGCAAACGTGATGACTGGAATATGCAGTCAACTACAGGAAATGATACCATATTTTTTTTTTAAGATTTTAGTCATAGTTTTATGTTTTTCGAATTGTGAACTACTGAGAAACATGTGTTCTGTTGGATAAATGTACTTATTGGGAGCACCTATAGAAGTTGTATGTATTGATAGATAAATACACTTAGATGTGTGCAAGATGTGTCCTGGCCATGCCTCTTGACTTCCCTGTGGTTTTTGGTTTCCTTTTCTGGAGCAAAAGGATGCATTCCACTTATTTCATATCTACAATGTGGCAATGATTGTTTGGTTTTTTTTAAAAACTTCAGATTTATCTGAGAAATATGAGAAAAGATTTGCAGGATGGCCTTTTAGACATCTGTGGGTGGGATAAAATTTAATTCTTTGCATAATCATGATACCTAAATATTGTTTCCTGTTACAGATGAGGAGAGCGAAACACAGAGAAATTAAGCAAGTTAGATGAGATAATTCTACTAAGTCACAGAGTTAGTTTGAGCTCCTAATAGTTAGACTAAACATCCACAGTCACATACACTTTACTCCATACACTGCCCCAAAGAGACATGGGTATTGCAATTTACTACAGTTTAAAGGTCAACATGAAACTTAGTTTTTGAGAGAAGAGAAATTTGCTTTTCTGATTTTATTCTTTGAAGCACCCTTTGTGCACCTGAAAGATACCAGGGCTGCATTTTAACACAGATTTGCCCATAAATGAGTGTTGTTCGTGCAAATACCATTAAGGAGAACACTACTGTAAACCTTGTAACATTTCCCCCAAGAAGGTTTTCAGTTTCAAGGTCAAACATCAAGGCAGATTTCCACTCAACAATGAGTGTCTTAAAACACTGCACAGCTATATTTGAAGTGAAGCCAAGTCCATGAAAAAAAAAAAATGCCCACTTCAAAACCTTAATGAAGGCAATTTGTCAACAATTTCACACATCATTTGCCCACAACCTTTGAAGAAATGGTTTCCCAATTTACCTTTTCCCCTGTGAACTTCAGATCACATGCATTTTAATGAACCATTAATCATCACCATGCCCAGAAACTGAGATAGAGGAGAAAACAATCTGAGATCCCATGGAAACGTGTTCTATGCTCTTCTCATTTTACATAATGTCAGAGAAATGTGTGCAAGATCCTATGAGTCTTTGATATCAGCTGCTCAGACCCGGAGTGAATTTGTCATACAAAGGGTTAGAAAAACAAAAATATACTTTGCAGTGTATAGAACTTAGATGTCTAAAATATTTATAGAGAAGTAAGAAAAGAAAAGACAGAGAGTCATCAACAAATAGATAGATGTTTTACTGATGACCAGGAATGCCTTTCCATGGCATGGAGTCTTTAAATAATTGATTTAACTCTTTGCAAAGGACTTACTTATCAAATAACTAACTTCAATTATTACTGCTGATCACAGCTTTTTACCCAAAGTGCCTGAGGGAGAAGTTGGTGGAAAGTAATTAATAAGACCAAAAATGAGGTTTGCTGCATGTAATGGATACTGTTTGTGAATCTGGGACTCATAAAATGTTGTGCTGATTGAGGGAGGAGACACAGATGTTTCTGCTATTTTCGTTTAGGGAAAAAGTGTAAGAACACTTGGAACTACAGCATTTACCACATAAACTATTATCAGTTACACTTCCAACATGAAGTACAACTTTTACTGTTGCATACATGTTTAGACCACAAACAAATCTCAAGAGTGGCATTGGCCCTGCCAAATAACTGTGGCTTTATATGACAAGGTAAAAACATGATTGACCCAATGTATTGGGGTTTTCCAGAGAAGCAGAACCAACAGACTATATACCACCTATTTTTCTATCTATGCATACATTTATTATGGTAATTATCTGAGCTCTTTTAGGAGGCCAAGAAAATATACAATATTCTTGAGACCCAGTTCTCAGTGGTTATGAGCCCCAGAGTCCAAAGACTAAAGAACTATACACCCCAATGTTCAAACCAGCACAAGAAGAGAAAGTGAAAGACACAGAGAAGAGAAAAGAGAGCAAGGGAAGGAATGGGAAAAGAGAGGGAGGTAAAGAAAAGGAAGAGGAGAGGGAAGAAGAGGATAATCTATCTTTTAATCTTTTAAATCCTCAGTGGGTTGGTTGATACCCATCCTATATTGGTAAAGAAATGTCATCACTGAAAAACCCAAAACCAATTGTTTTCTCATCTACCAGAGCATCACTTAACACAGCCAAGATGACATATAAAGTTAACTCTGATATTTCATTAGTGAGGTAGACAGATGAGTATAAAGTGGGAAAAAATGGAGAAATGGAGGAAGACTTGGAAAAACTGACATGTTTTCTCTGTAATTATTTATCTGATGTGAAATAATGGGTAATTCTGGGTGTCAGCATGACTGAGTAAAGGGATGTTCTGAAAGCTGATAAACACTTTTTTTCTAGATAGATTATGATGATGGGAACATTTTAGCCATTGGTCCATTTTCTCAGAATTGTATTTATTAGACTATTCAAACTATAATCACTCAGTGCTAGCAGTATAATTTACTTGGTATACATTACATGGGTAGATGTATTTTTTGTGACTCACAGCTCAGAAAAAAAGCCTATTTGAATGTGACATAATGGAAAAACATTTATATAGTTTTTATATCAAACCTTAGGAGAATAAAAATGCATCGGAGACCCTGGTCTTTTGTTATCTCATCCTGGCTGACTTCTCTTCCCATATAAAGAAGTACAGTGAGCAATGGAAATACTATATATTAACTAATCAACGACTGTGAGGTATCTGTCTTGATTTGAGTTAATAAAACCAGGTGATGATAGGTCATAGAGGGCTTTTGTCAGGGAGCTCAGATAGAGACTCAATGGCTTCTGAAGACAGTGCTGGTAGTTGATATTTGGGTTATGGTCTATCTTTCTTTGTGTGGTATAGTATCTTTTCTTACTTAGTTATATCACCCCATTTACTCAGTCACCAAGTGTTTCATCATGAACTCCACTAGAACATTGGAGAAACTGCCAAATCTCAGAAGATACACAGGAATATGACCTTTCCTGTGCTATTGGTTCTGTTGATAAAACATTTCTGAACAGAGCAATGACTGGTAACACTGGTAAACTAAGAAAAGAAACTATAGTATTCTGATGTACATACACTTAAGTTAACATAGTATTATATGAAAAATGGAATAATGTAATAATATGTACTTAACTCATTAATGATCATAGTAACAGACTATTAACTTGACTCATTGTCTTCTAAGAATTCTGTTTCCATAAAGAAAGTCTTGCAGCACAAGAATTTTGGGACCAAGTTAATATATCTATTTGTGGAGATTCTCTTGAAACTGCTGAAGGGAGGAAATTCTCTGCTGCCTATAAAAGCTTTTAGAAGATTTGAACCAACTGTTATTTTCATCGTTTTAAAATAACATCACATACTTATGGCCAAACTATCCTGGTTCAAAGTCCTGACCAAAAAAAAAAATTCAAAAGGAAATATGGCTTCAAAAACAGTCTAGTAAAGGGGCGACAGTCCTTTTGGTTTATCAGCATTCCAGAGCACACAGTACTCAGCCACAAAGTATTAGAAGAGGGAACACCATCCATGGATCTATAATAACATTAATATGATTTCTGTGGTTAATGATGGGCAGATGTCATGACAGAAGGCCAAGCAACAGTTCAGAAAACTTCAAGCTATGCAAACAAGTTTGCAAAATTGCAGGATTAGAACAAAAGAAGTAGCTATTTTAAACTGTGTTTATCAAGAGGTTGCTATTGAGTTTCAGAGTTTTGCCCTGTCTATTGTTTGTGGTGTTGCTAATTGCCATTTTCCCTTGCCAGTACCATTATCTCAGCTTTTAAAAATGTCCAGTTTCCCAAATGTGATGCTTCCAAGTAAGACTCATTCTGTTTCAAGTTGAGAAGTATAACTCATTTGAAGACTGTAAGGAGTCATTTAAAAAAATTAACTAGTCCAATTTTCTCATCTTAAGTTAATGTGGTCAATATGCTGGAATATTCTAGAGCACAACTCTGTCTTCCTTCCAGATCTTCCATTCTGGGACATACTATTAGAATGGAGTTTCCAGAACATGGATAATTCCTGCAAGAAAATATAGAAAACAAAATCACTTGTTTTCATCACCAGATTTCTTAGTAATTTTCTTCATTTAAGAATACTATATCTTCACTATATGTTGTCACAATGGATTAAACCTTTGAGGCACAATTTAAAAACAAAAATAATGCAAGCAATTAGATCTACCTGTTTAACAAGAAAAATAGCACATTTAACATGCTTCTCTAGATGACAGCAGCCTGGAGGAAAAACAATTTAGAAAGAGCAGCCGCAAGATGTTTTCTTATGATTCAGGCTGTGCCCACAGAATTGCAAGAAATTTAGACTCCTTCCATTCTTCTCAATTAGCTCACCACCTCATTAGCTGGGGGGTGTTTAATATGAGTGCTTGTTCCTGTTCCTCTGGTGTTCATGATAAATGGAAGAATTCTTACTCTAAATTCTGTCACTTCTCCAGATGGCCCTCAGGAACATATCTTGCCTTCTATTAGGAAGTAAAGTTGAGGACAAGAAAACATCTATAGAAAGTGATGTGCTCCTATGGCTATTGGACATTGAGACAGGCTATGAGTTCAAGGCCAACCTGGAATACTAGTGAGATCTTAAATTGTCTCAGGAAGAGAGTGGGGGCAGTGTTGGCAGGGTTTGGATCATTCTCTGCTAATGCAGGGGTCAGAAATTATGGCAAGGTGTCACCAACCTCCTCACATAGGATACCTTAGTGATATTTTATGTGAGGGAGAAGGTCCAAAGTTTTCAGTTGGAAGAATTTGCCCCACACAACTCAGCTCAAGTGCTCATTAGGAGAAAACAAACTGGAGACAGAGTATTTCACTCACTGATCACTTGTAAGTTATCTGGCATAATTCTGTGTTGTCAATGGGGCCAAAGTGAGCACAAAGCATCCACCTTCCCCTCCACTTTAAGACATACAGTGCATACTTGGAAGAATTTAAGAGGTAGTTCTGGAAAAGCAGTAACTACTTCCTTCAGAATAAGCTCATAAACCCCAATAGGGGAGGCAGCCAGAACTCCTTTTGTAGGTAGATATAATGAGGTGTTCGGGGTTGAGGACCATGAGTTTGAATGGGAAATGGAGACAGATGAGAGAG
Source organism: Peromyscus leucopus (assembly GCF_004664715.2). Taxonomy (NCBI): domain Eukaryota; kingdom Metazoa; phylum Chordata; class Mammalia; order Rodentia; family Cricetidae; genus Peromyscus; species Peromyscus leucopus. The sequence continues at coordinate 7,013,158 of NC_051072.1, read as the reverse complement.
ACTGAAGATAAGGAGGGCTACTGAGGACCATGATCTCCTAAGGCACTTGCGGAAGACCTACTCTGTGAGAAGTTTCCCTTTTTGGGGGTGAATTGAGCTGATTAGACAAAGTTCCTGGCCCAACACACCTGACATGATTCCTTCTGGATTTCCTGGATCTACTTGAGTTGGAATGCATCTACTCTGGAGAGAAAATTGTAGGACTTGGGGAGGACCCAACACCAGTCTCCTGATGCTTAGAAGAGGAAGAGGCCTTTGTGACCTACAGTAATAGATGGAAGAAGAGGAAGGCAATCTAGGAACATCGCTCTGCCATTTTATATTTTTACACATTCCCCTGGTCTTTCTTCCTCCTGGAGGATACATGTGGACCCCACTGTACTATTTCAGAGAGCAATTTAGACTACAATCCATGCATAAGTAGATTAATTTGTAATGATTTATAACAGATCAATTCTGAAAATTTAGTGGTTGTAAATGTAATGTGAATTTATACTAGGACACGGAAGTCCAAAATCATTTTCACTAGGATAACATCAAGGTGTTAGAAAGCCTGTGTTCCTTAAGTCTCTTGGGAGGAATCTATCTCCTTGCCTTTACCAGCTTTAAGGCTCTTTGCCTTTCTTAACCTCATCCACCTTCAAAGCCAGCAGCCAATCTTATCTCCTCTCCTCACCACTGCTTCTATCCTTACACCTCTTCTCTCCGAGTCTGACCCTCCTGTCACTGTCTTAAAAAGACACTTGTCACCCGAATAATCTGGAGTACATGCTCCTTACTTCAGATCCTTAGTTAACTACTATTATCTAATCTTTAACTATAGAAGGTATCATTTTCATGTTCATGAGATTGTTCTCTTTGCTATCTTTGTCAGGACCATGATTTAGTCTATCTACAGTCTATGCAGGTACAAGTAGAGATCCTTGATAAGGACCCCTTATATTCCACAGCTCTACTTTGTAAAGGTGACTCAGTGATAACATAGGGGGATCATTGTCATGAAACAAAAGTCCAGTGTTATTTATACACAGTTCTCATAGAAAAGACAAGTATAGAACACCACGCACAACCATAGGAGGTCCCTATGATAGACAGGGTGGAATGGACAGTATAGGCTACAAGCCTTTGTTCAGGCTTCCATGGAAAAGGCAAGGCAAGGCAAAGAGTTTATGAGTGGCTAGATTGAATTTCGGGCACGCTTTGATTAGAGAGATGTTTTCTAGTTGTCTAGCACCTGGTCCTGGGCAACAGAACACTGTCTACTGATGTACACACGACAGCAAGCAGGTCTTAAGCTCTCATTATTTGCTTTTCACAACAAGAGCCTCTTCCCAGATAAGTTATTTATTGCCAAATGAGGGAAAGCTCTGTTGAGCCAGAACGGTTTTTTTATTTAATATTTTTATTTTATAATTAACTTAATTTCACATATCAGCCACAGATTCCCCCATCCTCCTTCCTCCCAAACCACCCCCCATTCCCACCTCCTCCAAGGCAAGGTCTCTCCTGGGGAGTCAGCCCAGCCTGGTAGACTCAGCCTAGGCAGGTCTAGTCCCCTCCTCCTAACACCACGGCTGAGGAAAGTGTCTCAGCATAGGCCCCAGGTTCCAAAAAGCCAGTCCATGTACCAAGGACAGGTCCTGGCTCCACTGCCTGGGTGCTTCCCAACAATTCAAGCTAATCAACTGTCTCACTTATCCAGAGGGCCTGGTCCAGTTCCATGGGGGCTCCTCAGCCATTGGTTTACAGTTCATGCATTTCCACTAGTTTGGCTATTTGTCCCTGTGCTTTTTCCAATCATGGTCTCAATATCTCTTGCTCATACAATCCCTCCTCTCTCTTGCTGATTGGACTCCCAGAGCTCCTAAGATATTGAAATACAAAGAGTTTTTTTTTTTTTAAAAAAAAAAAAAAAAAAACATAGCTAATAAACCTCTACCCATTTGAAAATTGAAGGGAGTGGCACTGTCTTAGGACTTAGCTACTGGGACCCTGTGTCTCATATCTTCATCCTCCCAGGTTTCTGCTTCCTAATGTTCAGAACTACCTCTTGAGTTGATGACTATATTCTCTATGAGTGTTTGTCCTACCGTAATCCATACTTCCAGTGTGAACACCCTAGAAGCACACCTTCCAAGGGTCACAGAGATACCTAACTAGTACACTCAAAATTGTTCTTCCCTTAGAATGAAGCAATTATACAAATTTCCAGTATATTTATTCTCTGGGAGCCTCATTTCTGTAAATGGAGAAGCGTTATAGGGAGTTCATCAATCCTCTGGATACACCTTCATCAGACCCTTGACCTACTATTATAAAGATAGGACTCAAGATAATATTGTATACAGTTGAACTGTACAACCAGATGATTGTGTTTATTTTTTTAAGTTATCATTTTAGGGGAGGGACAAGAATGAGGCAAACCCTACTTGATATCAATTACAGCCTAGTATTTATTTGAAAGGTGTAATTTGGAAAAACTGTACTTGGTATTAAATAAATGCTGTTTTCTTAAGAAAATATGAAATATTCTAATAAAAATATCACACAGATATATGGATACATAGAGTATTTTTCAGTTATGGATTATCATTCATAATGATTCTGTTCCAAAAAAATTACTAATAAGATCCTCATAGTGATAATGAATTTTAGGCTCCACTCTTAGAACCAGGTTTACACAAGCCCAAACCAGGACTCATATATGAAAGACACATTGATCTAACACCTATGATCAGTCTTCATGGTCTAAATCAGGACTCCTGATTAGAGTGGTTAGAGTGAATAGACATTATCTTCTAAATATGTTTTTAAATCTTATATTTCATTATTTAATCTAGTAATTTCTTTCTTTTTAAAACATAACTTTTCTTTAGTCTTGATGATTTCATACATGTTATAACAAAATAAGATCATATTATTCCTATACTCCAGATTTGACTCCTGTATTCTTCTAACACATCCCCTCTACATTTCATGTCCTTTTATTTTATTTTTTTGTATAGCCTATTAAGTCCAAATAATGCTGCCTATATGTGAATGTGAATACTAGAGCATGGGGACACCTTCAAGAACAATTCTGCCCAACTTCAGCATCAACAGATAATGAGTCCCTGCACCCTAAGCTTCTGCTCACACTTCCAGTTTCTTTTGTTCCAAGTACTGGCAGGTAACCAGTCCCAGACCACCAGTCAAAGCCTATGTGCTTAACCAAATAACCTTAGATATACAAGTTCCAGTGCAGAAACAAAAGTAATGTGAAAATCCAATATATGTTTCCTCCAAAAATCACTAATTCTGTAATAAGGCACCCCAGTGAGAACAATCTTGAAGAACTTCAAGACAACTGACTCAAAAGAAATGATCATAACTATGTTCAAACAACTCAAAGAAGACATGACTATACTCAAGACAACATAAATTAAATGTGAGAAAATTGCATTCACAGATAAAATTACTGAAGAAAACTCACATTGAAATTATACTGGAAATAACTCAGCTGGATAAATACAAAACCTCAGTGAAATTCTTCACCAGTAGACAGATCATATGGAAATCAGGATGTCAATGATGGTAAACAAGGAAGAGGAGTTGGACCACTTAGTAAAGGTCAATGATAACTAAAATCCATGAATGGAATGTGGGAGAGCTTTCGTGATCCCAATGAAAAGACCTAACATTCAGATTATAGAAATATGAATACTATACTAAAGTCATAGATATTATTTCCTATACACCAATGGCAAACAGACTGAAAAAGAAATCAGTGAAGCACTCCTATTCACTGTGCTCCACAACACACACACACACACACACACACACACACACACATCCCTGAAGAAAAAAAAATCATTTTCAAAAATATTAAGAGAAAGAAATTGAAGATGACAGAAGATGGAAAGACATTCATGCTTATGGGTTGGAAGAATTAATATTGTTGTAATGATCAACCTACCAAAGCAATCTAAAGATTCAATCAAAATTCAATCTCAATCAAAATTCTACTGCCATTCTTCATAGATGTATTAGTTACTTTTCTATTGCTGTAACAAAATGCCATGGCCAAAGCAGTGTGTAAAAGAAAGAGTTTTGTTGGACTTATGGTTCTAGCGGGTTAGAGTCCATGATGGCCAAGCAAAGGCATGGTAGCAGGAACTGCTGATAGATCATATCTTCAACCTCAAGCAGGAGGCAGAGAGCATACAGCGAATGACACCAGTTGTCTTAGAATTTCTATTTCTGTGATGAAACACCATGGCCAAAAGGAAGTTGGAAAAGAAAGGTTTATTTGGTTTACACTTCCACATCATAGTCCATCATTGAAGGAAGTCAGGACAGGAACTCAAACAAGGCAGGAACCTGGAGGTAGGAGCTGATGCTGAGGCCTTAAGGGGGTGCTGCTTACTGGCTTGCTCATCATAACTTGCTCAACTTGCTTTCTTAAATAACTCAGGACTATTCACAATGTGATAGACCCTCCCATATCAATCACTAATTAAGAAAAAGACCTACAGGCTTCCCTATAGCCAGATCTTATAGAGGCATTTTCTCAATTTAGTCTGCCTCCTCTCTGATGACTCTAGATTGGATCAACTTGACATAAAACCAGCCAGCACACCAGTCTTTTGAAACCTCCAAGCCTTCCACCAATGCTTTACCTCCTCCAATAATGCCACACCTCATACCTCTTAATCAGTTCCACCAAATATTCAAAACATATGCGCTTATGAGGGCCATTCTTATTCAAACCACCACATTATACTTCCTGGCTTCCATAGACTTGTGGCTATATCATAGTACAAAAATGCATTTAGTCCAACTTCCAAAGTCTCCACCATCTTTTAGTCTTAATGGTGTTTAAAAGTCCAAAATCCAAATTTTCTTTTGAGATTCCAGGCAATATCTTAACCATAACCCCCTATAAAATCAAAAGCAAATTACAAACTTAAAACATTCAATGACATAGAAAATATATTGCCATTCCAAAAGGGAGGAATCAGATAATATGGAGGAAATACCAAAGAAACATCAAACACAGCAGGGAAAACTCCAAATCCTCTAGGTCCATATCCAATGTCAAAAGGTTTAAATGGCTCTGCCCTTCCAGCTTTACTGCCTTCAAGACAGATCTCTCTCTTGGGCTGGTTCCACTTCCATGTACAGCTCTCCATGGTGACATCCCATGGCTCTAGTATGTCCAATATCTTGGGGTACTCAACACAACCCAGGTTTCCCTTTCACAGCTTCACAAAATGGCTTCTCAAGGCCTTCTGCTGTCCTAATGATTTCATGTAAAGACTGCTCTGCCACACATTCACTGACCTCAGTGACTCTCACTAACTGTGGAAAAAAAATTATGCAACCCCTTCCTTGTGTATCTTTCATGACTCTAAAGCCAGAACCACATGGATGGCATTGCCAAATTTGTCAGCTCATTTGTTATGAGTCTGGTCCCCTTGAACACATTTGCAGCAGCTTTTATTTCTTGTTTCTTTTTATGTGAAGAAATTATTCTTTAGGGATTTTCTTTTCAGAAACAGTAAGATTAGTCCAATGGGATCTTTCTCTTTACTCCAGTGAGTTCAGACCTTGCCTTATCTCTTTATTTCTTTCAACACAAGCCTTGGTTACAACATTAGATTTCCTGTTACACAGGTTTCTTTTCAAACTACATTTTGTACTTCTTCTTAACTTACTTGCTATGTTTCATTGTAGACTTGCATAAGAGTGATTACTAATAACCATGCCACAACATCAATAGATCTTTCCAGCCCTATTGCAGTCTTTAGAGAACCAGCTGCAAGACCACACCAGGATATGAGAAAAAAAAATCCATGATGTCAGAAAGAAGTAAATTTTTTTCTGTTTAGGGGAATTAGGAAAAACACATGCATTCTGATGGTAACTTTCTCTTTTACTTCATCTTTAAAACTCTTCTCTCCTCTCCTGACAATCTTTCTCCACACAATTACATCTCTTTATACAGCTACATCTCTCTTCTACACAGGTACACATCTCTACACACCTCTCTTCTACACATCTCTTCTCTATACATCTCTCTTTCAACACTGTTCTCTATATTTCTCTCACCCAGAAAAAACTCTGGACAAATATATGAGTTACATTTTGAAAATCAAAGCCATTCTGATAACACATGAAAAATCACATAGTTGCTCTCGGACTTGGGATGTCATGCCTACTGTAACCATGGCAATGCTTGGCTGTCAGTCAGGTTCCCTGATGTGTAGTCTGTAAAGCAAGTAGGAAGGCACATTCCTCTGGAGTGCTCCACACTTTCTCAGGGAACAGTGATCATAAAAGCATCCCAGGACCTAAACATAAACAGTTAGTTGGCTGAACCTTGAGTCTAATATCATAAAACTGAGGTTTAGGAGTTTGTGCAGAGAGTCAATTGCTAAGAGAATTATGTCTACTAAAGTTGCTTCATGCCTGACCTTGGTTCAACTAAAAGACACATGGGAATTTGTCCTTCTGCATTCATTTGCAGGATCAACTAGTTTACTTTGAATTTACTCTGAGGCCTTAAATCAGCTAATTGTGTAAAAAGCTGTCTCTGTAACTGGGAATATTGCTATTTTCCTATGTCAGTCTGAGCTATGAAAAATATCCTAGTATTATTTCTATTCATCAAAATTATACAGCTTAAGAAATCATCTTCCTGACCATCCATAGACATATGTGCCCAAAAAGTATAAAACACACTACCAGTGGGCTATGGAAAGAACCCCAGAGCCATTCTCTTTAGGGAATTGTGGTATCACATGAGAAAATTACAGACAGAAACAAATGGTACAAAGTCAGTTACCCCATGGTCTTTGCCTAGTGGGGCTCCCAAAGAGTTATCCATCTGGAGGGCCACATGTTGAATATTGGTTGTCATCTGCTGTGTCTTCAATGGCCTCCAGCACAGCCCTTGTACTGTTGCTATTTTACCATAATATTAACAATCTTTCAGCAAATTTTTCAAATTCCAGAGTTATAAGTGAAAGTTAATTATTAGATAGTTATTAAAAAAATGTAGTAGAGCTTGAAATTTTTCCTTAATAATTCCAGCTTACAATTTGAAAAAAAAGGAATTCTTCCACCCCAAACACTAAAAAAAAGCATAAAAACATTTTATAATGTCTCTTTTAAAGGGAAGTAAATATGCTATACAATCTACTTTAAAAGTTTTTAAGGTATCTAAACAGGCAGTCAAGTAAGCTTGAATACATTGTCATGATAAATGATGACTTTCAATATTATGAAATAGACATTTCTATTTCTTCAGTATTCTTTATTTGGAATCCACTTACTATTACAGTTTACTCCCCCCTCAACCAGATTTTTTTGAGTTGTTGTTCACATTAGATATTATAATCAATTTGCAATGTAACACAATGTGAAGACCAATTATTCATCAGTTCTAAAGCATGAAGATGCTTGAAGAAATGCATTGGCTACAAGCCTCTTATTCACTGGTGATAGAACATGCCCTTCATGATGCTTCATGCTCCTGTTGGTTAATCCTCTCCCTGAAGTCCATCAGCCAGGAATATGATCTCCATGTTTAGTTATGCATTTTCTAAAATTTCATGCAAATGGAAGCATGAAGCATATGGTATCATAGTCACTTGTATCTAATGTCTCATGTTTATCACATATTTATTCTTTCTGTGAACGAAGTGTTACCTGTGGCAGTACTATGTGCTTGTTTGTGTGTTTCTTTTACTACAAAGTTGTATAGTTTTAAAATGCTAAATCACATTTGATTTTTCCATTCATTAGCTGATGAAGACTTGGGCTAGCTTTAGTTTGTGGCTACAATCTACTGAACTGCTATGAATAATATAAATCTCTGAATAGAAATATTTCCCAAGATGCATACTTACTAATGGACAGGTATATGTTCAACTTTGTAGTAAATGTTCAAGCTTGTATGAATTAAAAATTTAGACAAACACTTTGCAAATATTTCACCCTAGTCTGTGCCTCACTTTCTTTACAGTAATTTTTAGAAAGGAAAAGTTTTTCATTTTAACAAAGTCCATTTTTCCTTCATTATTTGTACTTTTTCTATCCTATTTAAAAATATTAGTCTGGCCGGGCGGTGGTGGCGCACGCCTTTAATCCCAGCACTCGGGAGGCAGAGCCAGGCGGATCTCTGTGAGTTCGAGGCCAGCCTGGGCTACCAAGTGAGCTCCAGGAAAGGCGCAAAGCTACACAGAGAAACCCTGTCTCGAAAAAACCAAAAAAAAAAAAAAAAAAAAAAAAAAAAAAAAAAAATATTAGTCTATGCTAAATATTTTATGTTTCTCTAAATTTCATCATAGATGTAATTTTTAAATTGTAAGAGTATTGGCCATTACTCATAGGTTTTTAGTTGTCCTGAAATCCATTTTATATATGGTATATAATCAAGTTTAAAATTTTCTGCATTTGTATGTATATGTGTACATGCTTGATGCTGGTTAGCTGATGCTTCCAGCATCATTTGTTAAAAGATTATCCTTTCCTTGTTGAGTTGTCTTTGCACCTTTGCCAAACGCCAATTCCATGCATCTAACTCTCTGGAGTCCCTATGCTGTTGCATTGATCCAGATCTCTTTCTAATGCCAGTTTTATCACTTCAGTTACATAGAAGGCCTTAGAACCAGGTTGTAGAAATCCTCCAAATTTTTCTCCTTTTTCAAAATTGTTTTGGAAGATCATTTTCATAGTCTGTAAAAGAGTCTTTCTGATCTCAATATCAAAACCAAAAAATAAAAATCATAGGTATTTGGGGCTAGGATCTCATTGAACATACATACCAATATAGGAGAAATGAAACCTTGATGACATCAAGTCTTTTAAACCAGGAACACAGAGTGTCTCTCTGTATTGCTTAGTTCTCATTCTTTCAAAAATAACTGGTTGTTTCAAAGGAAACTCTTGCCAAAATCTTGTTTACTGTTTATATTCATATCTTCAATTTCTAAAGTGTGTGAATGAAGGACATTTCCAAATAATTTGATTTTCAAATGTTTTCTCTGAGTGTGCAGAAGTATAATGTATTTCTGCATATTAATTCAGGTTTTCTGAAATTCCTACCCATATATTTCTCCTCTGATTTTTGGGGTGGGGACAGGGAGATTCTGTAGGATTTTTTTGGATGAATGTTCATAGTGTCTGTGAGTAAAGACAGTTTTATTTCAATATTTAAATTTTGCAATCTCTCTCTTTCTCTTTTATTTTTAACGATCACCTTATTTTCAGTTTTTAAAGGAAAGCATTTAATATTCCATAACTTATTTGATATTAGCTATTTAGTTTTTATAGATATCCTTTATCATGAAACATATATCAACTGTTTTTAATCTTCTAAAATTTTTCTTTTTCATTACCATGAACAGATAGGAATTTCTCTACATTATTTTTCTACAGCACTATGAGTGAGTCTGATGTTAAACCAATATTTTTGTTTTGTTAAATTCAACTTGCCTATGGTTTATATTTTTTCTGGCCATTTCTACAAATACTTAAATGTTGCCTGATTAAGTTCTTAACATCTCATTAAATTTTTTGCATTGGTGCTTCTTTGGAGGCTCATCTGTGCTTTCCTTTTCAGGCTTTTGTTTGTTTGTTTATCTCCTTGTCTGGTGCCAGTGGAGAACATGTTTCACATGTACAGAGGAGCCCTTTGCTCTACTTCCAAGGAGAGTTTATACACAATGACTTTTTCTCCACATACCTCTGGAATTTCAGGGAAGATATCTTCCTCAGGAACTCTTCTTTGTGGGAAAAAATTTAAAATGTTATTATTTTACACACAGGTACAATGTATTTAAGTCATATCTATTGCCTTCCTACGTCAACCTGAAGGAGTATTTCCCTACCACAAGATATCTTTTTCTATGATGTAACTGTTCTAATTATGTCCTTTTAAAAAATTGCAAATTTTATTTTATTTTCGTGTTTTGAATTGTTTCTTTTATTTTTTGAAATTATATTATTTTCCCTTACCTTTCCTTTCTGGATCCTTCTTATATACCCTTCCTTGCTTTCTTTGAATTTATAGCCTCCTTTTTATTAATTGTTTTCAATATATTTATCTATTAATTAATTATATATATTTACATATTATGTATATTAATATATAACCTGCTCAGTTGTATATCACTTTCCTAAACCAACACAATCCCTAACTGAATTCTAAATATTTGGTTTTATCCCCAAAGGTAAGTATAGTACTCACCCCTCATCTACAAAACTACTCTTTTATAGAAGAAGATTACAGAAAACCAATATCAAAATGCAGAGTTGTGGAGTCCAGCCTTTTGGACATATCTACAAAACAATGACCACACCTAAGGCTCAAGAAACAATGAGAAAGAGAAGATAGAAAGAATGTAAGTGCCAGAAGATCAGGGAGTTTGCTGTGAGGTGGTGTCTTCTAGTAATGTCAGAAGCTACAGCTATAAAGTCTTCCGAACATGACTGCTTACACATGAGCTGAGCAAGAATAATGGACATGTTAAAGTAGATGAAGGAGAAACCCCCAGGAGACCATGATCCTATACAAAGAACTACAAGCTACTAAAGGACGATGGAAGCTGGATAAGCAGTGTTCTCCAGGGAAGAGCATACCAATCGGTTATCTAATACCAAATGGTCAGTCCTGAAGACAGAGGTCATAGTATACAGACTGCTCTATTTATTGAAACTACATCATGTGTTTGGTTTGTAGAGTTGTTGTGAGTATGCCTTTGTCAGTTTTGCTATGTTTGCAAAGTATGTGGTGGTTCCCTATATTTCCACATACAGATAATTTGTTTCTACAAAGCAATATACTGAACATCAAATATATACATTAGTCTAACGAGAAAGTTATTAGTTTCATGGATGTTCTTCATTGAACCAGCCAGATTTCACCAATTATCTGTTTGCTATTTCAACTGATTTTTCTTTCACTAGTTCTGATTTTAATTTCCATTTTCTTAAGTTGTAAAGCAGGAATAAAAACACTGACCCTTCATTTTCCTACATAATCTTTTAGTTGTTTGTATTTACTCAAAAGCACTGCATTTGCAATGTCTTATACATCCGGATGAATTATGATTTATTTTCTTTAGTTTGAAATGTTTCCTAATAACTTCTTTCTGTAAGGTTATTTGACTAAATGATTATCCTGAAGTGTGCATGTTATAATTTCCAAATATTTTAGCATTTTCCAGGTATCCTTTTAATATTGATTTCTAATTTAATTCCATTGTGACTGAAGAGTATGATCACTATTGTTGTGGTCTTTTTATGCAGAATGTTTTAAGGCCCTGGGTGTACTCTGTCTTTGTACATACTGTTTATACATAGAGACAATAAGGACTATGTTTTGAAGGTTCTATTAATGTCAACTAGGTTAAGATATGTCACATACCCCTATTGGTTTTCTACATATTTACTTATTAATTACTAAAAGGAGTGTTAAATCCTAGAACTATAATGTTAAAACATTTTGGTGAATGTACTTTTTAATGCTTTGGTATATATTTTATTTAAAGAAAATTTTTTTAGTAAGATACTAAAGAAGGATTTAGTAAAGATTTAACAGTTGGTGTGATGAAAACATAGGTCAAAATAGTCAAAAGAATTCTGTCTACACATGTGTAACAAGGAAGTCAAAGCACATATTTTGACTAATGTAGTTTGTAATGTTTGTGAGATCCTTAGAGGTTCACAAATGAGAAGTTTGTCAAGTTAAACTCATTAAACGGAGCTTATCATTGCTATTTTAACATTCCTTTTTGAAATATCCCTACTAAAAAGTGAAAATTGTCTATATACAGGCAATCTTCAAATTTTGTTAGTTGTATTGAAACCCTTGACTCTCAGCCAGCAAGAAATTTAAAACAGATTTCAGAGTGTGGGTTTCCTGTTCTATCCCATAATAATAATGCATTTCCTCATTCTCTGTAAGCAGACTCAACTACTCTCTGTGAAAAAGAAAAATAGTTTTTCCTAGATGGATTCACAGCAGAATTCTAACAGCCTTTGTACAAAGATCTACAACCATTATTCTTGAATTGTTTTTTTTAAAAAATAGAAACAGAAGGGGTAGTTCCAAACTCCTTCTACAAAGACATAATCACTCTATACCAAAACCTTTGAAGGCATATTAAAAGAGGAAAACCACAGGCCAATATCTCTGATGAACATAATGCAAAGATCCATAATAAAACACTTGAAAAACTAAACAGGCATATCAAAAAGATCATCCACCATGATCAAGTCAGCTTTCTGTCTTAGATACACAGATGGTTCTGTATGAGTCAATAAATGTAATAAATTGTAAAAGTGGACTTAAAGACAAAAATCACATGATCATCTCAACAGCTACAGAAAAGCAAAATTGCAGCATTCACGTAATAGGGGCACTCAATGGGCTTGGGGTTGGGGTGGGAGTGTCTGTAAGGATGTATCTGTTCCTAGACACCTGTGTGTGTGTGTGTGTGTGTGTGTGTGTGTGTGTGTGTGCTTATAGGTATGAGTATGCAAGTGAATGGCACAGAGGTAGAGGTGAGAGGACAATCTCAGGTTATCAGTTCTATGGCACCTTGATTTGGTTTGAAACATACTTTTCCATGGACCTAAAACTTTACTATATAGGCTTGGCTACCAGGATCTCAGGTTCCCACAGAGCTGACTATAACCACCTCCCATCTCATAATCATTGGGGTTAGAGATATCTGCCACCAAGCCAGGGTATTAGCATAGGTTATAGGTTAGGTTCTCATACTTATTAGGTAAGTGCTTTATCAACTGAGCCATTCATCCAGACCTAACTTTATTTTTGTTTTCTTTTTATGTTCTCCGGAATCGAAATTCTGCACTCTTGCTGTTACTAAAAACATGGAATCTTTGTATAGCATCTTTTCCTGCTTTCCCATCATTCAAGGGGAAGTCAGTTCTCCATCACAAGAAGCAGAAATGTCCTTTTGAAGAGTTTTATCAAAGTTATCAAGAACATTGTCTTTATTCAAAACACAAGGATGTCATTGCAAAAGGAACGTAGCAAAATTAAAAGGAAACAATTTGGATACTTTCTCCAGGACTTTGCAAATGCTAATTGATTCTTTGAGACTTAATTGTGCTTGGAATCAGTCTAAGAGAAGAGCTCTGATGCAGGGGAAGAACAGTGATGAGGCTTGACAGTCATCTCAGAGGTTAAGAGTATGTCCTTCAGAGGACCACAGTTTGGCTCCCAGCACCAATGTCAGGTGCTCACAACTGTCTATAACTAGAGCTCCAGGGGCTCTGATGCACACCCTCACCTGCATTCACTCACACTCACATATACATAGCTTTTAAAAGTAAGACAAAAATAACACTAAAGTTGGAGTCAGAATGACGACTCGTACTGTACATGTTATCTTGGAATTTAGAAGCATGTGTGTACTTTTCAGACAGGGGGTTCCCTCTCCCAGTGGGTTGTGTCTTTTCTCTGGATGACCTCCTCAGGCTGCTGCCAAACTAGGTGGCTGTCTTGAAAACCCACTCGGGCTTCTACTGTTCTACTCAGCAGCAATCAGTCTCACATCTTCACCATCCTCCTCAGCAGATTTCCTGAGACAATTGGGATTTAATAAAGGGGGGGAATTAGTTTTAAAAAAAGACACAGAGAGAGTTTTTTCCCATGTTAAAAAATGGGAAACACTATTATAATGGAGAGAGGTCTCTAAGATTACACAATGGGTCATTTAAAATGGAACAGTTAAATGAGAAGATAATTAACTTAGATGGGATTTACATAATGCCAATTATAAACATTATCATTTTGATCATTCTTGTTTTATCCCTAAAAAAAGGTGGTTAATATGAGTGCCAACATACAAATTTTAGAAAAACTTATTAAAACAGATTATAGAGATATTCAGACCCATACAGAGGAATTTAAAGGAGAACCAATTTCAGCATTGCATTGTAAGATTAAAGAGGAACAGCCCAAGGATTTTAAACCACCAACCTTAATTTATCCAATCACTTTTCAGAAACTGCCAAATGACAGGCTATGCAAGAGCTGAATGGACTCCTGTGGAAATGTTAGATTTGAGGAGATTTAAGAAAACAATAGTCTCTCGTGGTATGCATTCACCTTTTGGGAGTCAGATGTTAAATTCATGGTCATCTAGTAACAGAATTATCTCACAAGAATAAAGAGACATGGTTACAGTGGTATTGGAGCCTGGTCCTCAATTATAGCAGAGGACCTGGTGGAAAGATGAGGCTAGAACCACTGAACAATGAAGTAGGGATAGAGGTATTGAAATCTCCCAAGACCAACTTATTGGAGAAGGTGATTATGCTGTTGTACAAAGACAGTCTTTATATGATGACCATACCCTGGCTCTATATCATGTAGCAGCTTTGAATGCTTGGGACAGAAATGAAGATGTCAGAAAGAGAACTGAATCATTTACTAAAGCTATATAGGGCCCACAAGAAACCTTCACTGATTTTTTTTTTTAACAAAGATTGACTTCAGCAATAAATAGAGTGATACCAAATTCAGAAGCTAGACAAATAATAACTAAATAAACCAAAGCTGAGAACAGACTATCAAATGCCTCTAGATTTTAAAAATGCTAATTCATAATGCAAAAGGGTACTCAGGCTATTAAAGGCAAGATCAGTACCCATAGAGGAATGGATCTGAGATATAGTCAATATTGAATTTCATAACCATGATGATGCTTGGATAAGAGAGGTGATTTCCAGAAGCTTGAAGAAAAATCAAATGTCAAGTGTTTTACATGCAGGAAACAAGGTCAACTAAACAGGGATTGTAGGCAGGTCATTCCTAGAAATAATGTTTTTCCTAGGAATAATCCCAACAGAATGCCCCCTTCCATCTTGTATATGCAAAAAGGTGTGGCAAAGGCTGACATTGAACCAATGAATGCAGATCAACAAGGAAGAGACAGAAACCCTTTGCCAACAGGAAACACCTTGGGAGGCCTCTCATAGGCCCCTATGTCATTCCCTGTCACTATGGGGGAAACTCCTTCCCAGAGCATTTAAAAGACTTAACGCCTATTGTAAAAAACCATACTGCTCTGGATGACAGACTAGCTTTAGAAGATAAAACAAAAATTTCAGGAGAAACCATAAATTAAAATTTATGAGTTTTTTATTATTAAGACTAATGAGGATCACGCTTCATGAGTTTTAATGTAATTTATAATATACTTGTGACTTAAATAATTCTAGGAGCTTGGGATATGGAAAATATTTTCTAGATTAATGTCAGTTTTTAATAGACAATTTTAAAGTCTCATTAATACTTGAATGCAACAAGAATGGAAAGGGGAAGTCTTCCTGTGGATCAGAAATTTGTTAAAAAATGAAAAGTCAATACAACTTGAAAAACTTTTACTTGACTAT
Organism: Peromyscus leucopus; assembly: GCF_004664715.2. Classification (NCBI taxonomy): domain Eukaryota; kingdom Metazoa; phylum Chordata; class Mammalia; order Rodentia; family Cricetidae; genus Peromyscus; species Peromyscus leucopus. The sequence goes on along the minus strand of NC_051072.1, from coordinate 6,997,741 downwards.
GAGAGTGACAAATCTGGGAAGTGGCCAAGAATGCAGAAGAAAGTAAAAAACCTGACTTTCTCCCAGTTGAAAGTATGAGTTGATGATAAAATACTCAGCATTAAATAGTTTCTGTTTCCTGTGCTACAGTTGAGAATGCATAAATCCAAATGTCACTATAAACTAAAGATAAAATTACTATAACACATAGAAAGTATTTGTGGAAAAAGAACTGAAATGGGATTTAAGAGGATCCCAATGTAAAAGTATAATTCCATAAGGAAAATTTAGTTAGGAACTACTGTTATGATTTCCAGCTTAGTGGTAAGACAAATCCCTTCTGTAGTTATAATATCAAACCATTAGTTCTTTTCGCCTTCTTACCTCCTCTCAATAAAAATGAGCTTTTGTAAACACTGGTTTCTGGGAATAATGGGTAGGGACATTTGTCCTTGTTTTTTCCACTAAGTATAGCTTACAAATATAGACATTGCTGGTAGAGGAAGCATAAGAAGAGTTTGAAAGGTAGAGGGATAACAAAATCCAAGCAATTATCTTATAATAAAGGAGCAACAGTGCTGTGGGATGTCCTGTATGCTGTGAATATATGTTGCTATGATTGATTGATAAATAAAAATGCTGATTGGCCAGTAGCCAGGCAGGAAGGATAGTGTAGGTGGGACAAGGAGAGAGGAGATTGCTGGGTGGAAGAAGGCTGAGTCTGCGATAAGTAGCAAGATGTGAGTTACCGGTAAGCCATGAGCTACATGGCAAGGTATAGATTAATAGAAATGGGTTGAGTTTAAGTGTAAGAGCTAGTCAATAGTTAGCCTGAACTCATGGCCGAGTAATTTAATTAATATGAGCTTCTGGGTGATTATTTTATAACTAGGCTGCAGGACTGTGGGGGCTTGGTGGGACCTGGGAGAAATACTCCAGCTACACAACAGTGATGAATTACCCTTGATTTTCCTCTCTCTCTCTCTCTCTCTCTCTCTCTCTCTCTCTCTCTCTCTCTCTCTCTCTCTCTCTCTCCATATCTCAGATTTGGAGTCAAAGAAGCCAGCAATCAGCTTTAGAAATAGCAAGTGTAAAACCAAAAAGGTTTTTATGTAATCCCATTCTCTCCTTTTTAGAAATCCCATTTTCTTCAACTGAAACACAAGCAAGTCCTTTTACTAAATGGAGAGCCAGATTTCCCCCTACCCAGAATGCACTGAAGTACTCACACTCCAACTTGGATGATATCAGAGACTGACTATAAAATTTAATTTCACCCTAACACAGCAGTAAGGAATGGTTGTCTACCTTCAAGTTGGAGTCATGTTACAGGTAGCAAAATGGATAGTCAGAAACTTTACCACTGCTTGACAACAAGGCTACTCATGTACCACAGTGTTATCAGAGTTTGAGTGTGAAATAGTAATGAGACATTTACACCCTGTGACCAGGTTGAGATACCACCTTAGGAGAGGGAACCCCCACATCTGCTCAGCGTTGATCACTGTTACTGTCGTTACTATTAAAGGATACACAGTGAGAATCTTGGACATTTACTTCTGTGTGGATACGTTGAAGCATATCCACAAACATATCAACCTCTTCTGTTGGGATGGTCCTAGAGAAAGTAGCCAGAACAGGAGACTTAAATAATCCAGAGACTAATAATATTAAACCCAAATGAGCAGATTTTTAAAAAAACAATCTGGAAGATGTCAAGCTACATAATAAACAAGTGGATAGAGGCTCACACAGAGACAATCATGTTACAGCTATTTGTTTCAACAGTCCTTTACCAGGCAGCAGTTAGGAAGATGCTTGAGACAAATGAAAGACAGAGCCCCTTAGCAAAGAGACACGTTTTCATCAGAGACAAAAAAAAGAGACAAAGAGAATGAATGAGTTAAAAATACAGCAACAAATTATAAACTTAAGGACAGTTCAAAAGAACAGACTAGAGAAAAAGGAGTCAATGGGAACTAGAAATTATCTAGTTACAACTGAAATTATCCCATTCAAACAACATAGACAAAGTTCACTGACTTGTATATTAGTGACCAACAAAATCATGGTGATTAATTTTATTTTGTTAGGCAACAGCATTCTGATATTTGATCAGAAACTATGTTAGATGTTTCTATAAAAGTATTTTAGAAGAGACTAAGATTTGTATTGGTAGACTTTGAGTAAGACAGATCATTTTCCAGAATGTGGTTGTCCTCATCCAATCAGTAGAAGAATGGCCTCCCTGGAGGACTTCTCTCAATCCAAATCTTTCCTGAGTCTCTAGTCTTCTGGGCCAAGTATAGTCTACTTTGTTCTTGTCAAAAAAGTATAATTGCTTAATCTGATTCCTTCAATATCTTATAGATCCCATTGGTTTTATTTTCTAGTGTATTCCTGGTGTATGCACTATAAAGGATAAAGCCAATGCTTATGTTTTAGTCTCAAATTGATAGAAAAAAGACAGTAGAGCTGAAAGAGAAATAATGGGGAAAAAATCATAAAAAAAATGATCCAGGAAGATGAATGAAATTCAGAGTAAACGCATGTCAATTTATAACTGTGACAGAGTTATAATTAAGATCAAGAAACAACCTATAAAGCAATGAGCAGAGAATGTTTTCTTTATAGGAAAACAGTACAAACGGCCATAGGTAGCTGAGAGCAAGGAGATCTGAAAGAAGTCATGAAAAGTTTTTCAAGAGTTGAACATAGGAAATGGAAGACTAGAGTCCACGGTCTAGCAACAATGGAAAAACAAGACAGTCTCAAATGAGGAAAACTCACTCTGCCAGAGCCAGTCAGTAAGCAGAGGATGCAGAATCCAAGGCAAGCTCAGAAACTCAGCTGTGTTTCTCTGTAATAACAATGAGCATATGGAATCATAATCAGCAAAAACATAGTGCCATTAAAGATACTTTAAAATAAAGTTACTAGCTATCAGTTTCATAAAGGGTAAATGGAATTTTTATTTTTAAAACTACAAACATTGACAAAGAAATCAAACAAAATTGAAATAAATAAGAGACTACTCATAGATTGAAATACCATAAAAGGATGTCAGTTCTCCTCAACGCATACAAGTGTAATGTGATTTCTATTACAATACCATGACAGCTTCTTGGCACTATAAACAATATTAGTGTAAAACATATGGTAATATAGAAAAGGAAGCCCCCCCTCTCCTCACAATACTTAATCTATGTTAAAAACCTTTTCTTATAAAACCAACTTTATTTCATAAAAGATAAAAAAAAAAAGTTAGAATGCTGAAAAGGAAGGAAGACAGGACTAGGAAGAAGGAATAGACCCAGGCTGAGACCTGTAGTGTCATGGCAGCACTCATAACTGTTGTGATTTCAGAGAAGCCGATGCATATCGAGTGGAAGAAGCCAGAGAATCAGAAATAGATCTATACAAATTCATCCAGCTTGTTTTGAGAAGAGAGAGAGAGAGAGAGAGAGAGAGAGAGAGAGAGAGAGAGAGAGAGAGAGAGAGAGAGAGAAGGTAGGATGGAGAGGGGGGAAGACCAAAGATTCAGGGAAAGAACTACTTTTTAAACTAATGGAATGTTGTGGATATCTATCTTTCTGCATGCTGTGAATGTGTTGCTCTGATTGATTGATAAATAAAATGCTGATTGGCCAGTAGCCAGGCAGGAAGTATAGTACAGGCAGGACAGGAGAGAGGAAATTCTGGCAAGTAGAAGGCTGAGGTAGGAGACACTGCCAGCCACTGCCATGAGAAGCAAGAGTAAAGTACTGGTAAGCCACAAGACATGTGGCAATGTATAGATGAATAGAAATAGGCTAATTTAAGATATAAAAATAGATAGCAAGAATCCTGAGCCATTAGGCCAAACAGTTTAAATAATGTAAGTGTCAGTGTGTTTATTTGGATCTGAGTGGCTGTGGGCCCAGGCGGGACTGGAGATAGCTCCAGCTACAATATAACAGTAAGAATTATATGTTCATAAGCACACACACACAAAAAATGTACCAATAAACCTTATGTAAGCCTCACCCTTACCAAAAGTTAACTTAAAATTAAACACAGACTTAAATATATGACATGAAATCTAATATATTTAGAAAGTTATGAGGAAAATCTTATGAACTGGGGTTATAAAACAAGTCTTATTTGAAAACAAAAGCTTGAACTGTGTAAGAAGATAATTTTAAATTATATTTCATTAACAATTAGCAGTGCCTGCTCCATGAAATATGTAAAAGGATGAAATAAAGGGAGAAGGTGCTTGAAAAATCACAAATTTGACAATGGACTGTCATCTAGTTATATGAATGTATGTATCTTTGTATAAAATCCTAAGCCTCAGTAATAAAAGTCATTAAATTAGGCAATAGATTAAACATGAAAGGCACTGCATGTAGAGACTCTACCAGTGGCAAACACACACACACAAATATGCCCAATGTCATTAGCCACTATGTGACCTCAAATTAAACCACAGCAAACTGTGAATAGACACCATTCAAAATAATTCAAGTTTGTTCTTTCTGTAATCTTCATTCCATTAGGTCAAACTGTGTTCACAATGACTCCACTTTAGGTATAGTGATCTATGTCATATGTCAGTGTTATATCAGACACAGAGAGTATATAAAAGAAAGAAAATCCAGGCCCAGATCATGGTGGCAAATAGCTTTTAAATGGTTCAGGAGTCCTTTTCCTAATGGTCCTTATCATCTATTCCTCTCGCCTAAAGACTGCTGACCTGTTCACTGCTCAGCCTCATATGTACACCAGATCGTAAGAATCAGCCTTCCTAGCTATGAGGGATCTTACAATGTTCAATAAGTATTCTGTGCCCCCCCCACACACACACACACATGCACAAAATGTGATGCTTGGTTAACCGGGGGAATCTGAATGAAAACTCCTGGAGAGAAGTTGTGTCTGCAGAGATGAACTGAGTAGAATGTAGTTCTATGGGAGAGACTGGAAGGCTGCAGGTCCACAGCCAGTAGTCACTTTATCTTGGGCTAGTTGTAACCCTCTACAGCAGCCATTCCTTACTCAACTCTGTATCAGAATGAATGGATGATGGGATTTATTAACTTAGTAGACCATTAGCTTCCACCAATGTAAAAGCTAAGATTGCCACCAGATAGCATTGTGGGCCTATAGAAAAGCTTCCCTCATCTTACTGTAGCTGTGTCTCTGGGGTACTCACCAATGTGTTCTAAAACGGTCCTGAGTTATGACATGCTTTGTCCTATAAAACTATACAACTTCATGAAACTGCTTCCACATTGGAACATGGAATTTGGGGCAATGTAAACCTGTGTTCCTGGGCCTTGGTCATCAAAAATGCCTCCAGAATAAAGTATCTCTTATTCCATTAAAATAACAGTAATTCTGTGTTTTTAAAAAAATAGCAAAAAAAAATAAAATAAATAAAATGATGAAAAGCATGAAGAGGAAGTGGATCTTACAGTTTAGCAGTGCTTTGCTTTTAAGAAACCAAACTTGTAGTTATCATGTGATCTAATAAGTATATGCTTGGACATTTATCCCATGAAAGTAGATACTTATGTCCCTACAAGAACATTTATGGATCTTATATCTTATATATGGATTTTATATGCTTTGCTTGCAACAGCCATGAAATAGAAAACAACCCAGAAGTCTTCCAGCAGAGGAATGGTTGGACAAACTGTGGCATGTCCACACTGATGCATGCAACCTGGGAGAATATTCAGAGAACTGTGTGAGCCAAAAGCACAGTTATAAAAGTCAGCAGCATGTGAGTTCGTCTTATATTAGTTACTCTTCTCATTGCCATGACAGAATACCTGACATAATCAACATAATGGAGGAAGGGTTTGTTGGGATTATGAGTTAGGGTAATAATCCAGCATGGCAGGAAAAGGCACTGTTGCAGGTATCTCCAACACACAGGAGCATGTGCCTAGGAGGCCTCACTTCACATTCTCATCTCAGTAGAACAGAAAGCAAGTGAACAGGAAGTGGTATTGGACTATGAACCTCGAGTCCTGCCCTAGAAACCCACATCTTCTAGCTGAACCCTACATGCCAATGATTTCACAACTCCTTCAAATAATACCACAATTCAGGGAACAGCATTAGAAAACATGAGCCCATGGTGGGTGCTTCACATACAATTCATAATATTATACATTTATATAACATTCTTGAAATGAAAAAAAATTACAGATTGAGAGCCAGCTAGTAGTTTCAGATGCTGAGGAGTCAGTGGTATAGGATGGAGATGGTTTGGTTCCAAAGGATAATGTCATCTCTTGTGAAGATGGAACTATTCTGTCTTGACTAGATGGCAGATGTGATGTTTTAGTAGTAATTGATGTCACCATTATAAGTGCTATGGACTGAACTATGTGTCTTATCCCTCTATTCACATTTTGAATTGTATCATTCCCACCCACTGCTATTGCCAATGCAATGGTATTAGGCAGGGATCCCTTTTGGGGATGCCTGTTTACATGAGATCATAAACATGTAACCCTCAGAATATACTTAGTGCCTTTCTAGGAAGGAAAAGCAGAGTGGCTCTCTTCCTCTCTACTATGAGAGGGCCTGGGAAGAAGGAAGTTGTCTATAAGGAAGAGAAAGAGATCCTACCAGAAAAAAAGTATGTTGCTACATTCATCACAGACTTTTGATGTACAGGACTGAACATTTACTTTCTGTTGTTTAAGCCACTTAATCCATGGAATTTAGTTATGTGGACAAAGGGTTCTAAGTCAGGGAGAAACTGGATAAAAGGCATACCAGGCCCAAGTACACTATATCTTTCCTTCTGTGCAAAACAAGTATTTTGAAAATGTTTCATTGAAAAGAGTGCTCTTTTTTCTTCAGAAATGTTTCTAGTTTGGAAGTGTCATTGAGATGTATTGGTATAGCATAAGGCAGGAGGCCTTACTCATGTGGTGCATCACACACACACATAAACACACATACACATAAACACATATACACATACACACATATATAAACACACACACACACAAACACATACACACACCATGAATCCCTCAACACAGCTTCGTTATTGTGGAACCAAAATAAGACCAAAATGCTTTCACCCCAAAACTAAGGCCTAAGACTACTCCTTTTAGCTACAGGCTATGTTACTGGAACAGACCAGGAGTTACTGAAACCAGCCAGTTTAGATTCCAGAAACCAGGAAGTGTAAAAGTACAGAGTTACAAGGTAGTCAGGAGGTAATGACTACCAGACTATGGAATGTAGCCTCTCCCTGGCCCCCTAGGTAACTGCTTGACCATAGAATGTCGCAACCCTAGTTTCCATAGTGACTGTGTAATCACCAGACACCCCCATCTGGGGGCAGCAATGAGAAATGGTGGTGGGCAACTACCTCCTTAGAAGGAAAATTGAATTGTGATTTCTGGAATTCCTAGACACAAGCCAATCAGAATTGAACCCGATCTAGCACCCCTAAATGATGTAACCTTGTGATTTTTCCCTTTAAAAACTGAGCTTGCGCTGGGCGGTGGTGGCGCACGCCTTTAATCCCAGCACTCGGGAGGCAGAGGCAGGCGGATCTCTGTGAGTTCGAGGCCAGCCTGGTCTCCAAAGCGAGTTCCAGGAAAGGCGCAAAGCTACACAGAGAAACCCTGTCTCGGAAAAAAAAAAAAAAAGAAAAAAGAAAAAAACAAAAACAAAAAAAAACTGAGCTTGCAGATAGGTGGGCACTTCCTCCAGCCTCCACTGCGTTGGATCTGTTGGACAAAGTCCCTGCCTAGGCTTGTATTGCATTTGGATATCCTGAAATTAAACCTTGCTTTTGCATTCCGGCTTGCTTGTCCTTGGTGGTCTCTCTGGGGGGTTGCGATCTGGGCACAACAGTTATGTGTTGGGAAGTCATTGCTGCTCTTCTGGAGTTTAGGAAACTGGACCTTCAGGAGGTAAGCTGGCCATAATGCAGTTGGACAAAAAATGGCATTGAAACTTCTATTTCAAATAGCCTACTTGGAAATTAATGACTTTATATAACCATAGAAGAGGGTGGATTAGCTTTGTATCCCCAGGGTCACTAGAGAAACTGTATCCCCACAGATTATGGGTTACAAGATCAGGAGCAAGGTGACTTCCCATCCCCAGAGAAGCAAAGCAAATGAACCTGAAGGTGCAGCTGGATGCTAAGTCACCTAGAATGCAAAGGAGCTGCAGGATCAGGGAAGAGAAACAGTCAGATTGAACTTCCCCTTGGCTCTTCTATCCCCAGCCCTCAGAATAGGTTTTCCTGTGTGTTCCCTTTGAATGTAAAGTGTGCAGGGAGGGGGTGGAGGGGAAGTCTCTCCAGAATCCATTCAAATACAAATATGCAAGGAATGCAAAGGGAAAAGTAGAGGTCTTCTGTTTGCTTTGCATTAGGGATGGATTCCTGATATTCACTGTCCCAAGCAGAAACACCAAGGCCAGTTCCTAGAAACCAACTGTCTTGCTTTTGTGATCCTTTGGCAGACTTGTAGAAAGTATTATCTGCTGCATAAATAAAAGAGCTGGGCTTCATGTTCCCTCACTCCAGCTGCTTTCCCTGAGTTGGGAATTTAATAGCAGATTCCACCTTTTAGCCAAGAGCTCAACATACTATTAGAATTTGAGAATTCAGAATGTAGAGAACTTCCTGGGTAGTTATTTTGTGAAAACACACAGTAAGCTAAATCCACTGCAATGAGGTTCCACTTGAATCTAGAGACCGGTATGTGAGCCTTCCTTTGGGTACCCATTATTTCTTTAACTTCTTTTCTTGAACTACAAATAGTGTATAAAGGGCTTGTAAATGTAGAATGGAACTAACTCATTCACTGTGGTAAGTTCACCTAAGAAAAAGCAAAATTTAGCTTACATGCAGTGTGATGGCTGACTTGGAACCAGGAGACTGAGCAATCAGATAATCCGTGATGTGCACTTAAGCTATAGTTTTAGCCAATGGAAGTGCCACAAACTACATCCAGCATATCACTGACTGAACTTTTGGCATATTATAGACTACCACCCTGTTATCTCACTTCTTCTATCAAGATTATCCTATTTAATTTCCTCATGGCTAGAATTGAGAAAGGACCTTGGGCACAGAAGAGTAATTGTTCAGAACACTCATTACCTAGCCTAAAATAATATCAGGTAGTATTTATTGAATTACAACTAGGTATCAGCCACTGAGCCAGATTCTGCACATGTATTATGTCATTTAATATTCACTGGAGAGAGAGAGAGACAGAGATAGATTTCATCTATATCCTATGACCCATTGGTAATTGGGTAGGTAAGTGCTTAATCTGAGACTATAAATCATGGAGAAACTGGTGTTGCATATTGTCTCTTAATACTCATGCTCATTTCTCTACTGAACCCATGTTACCAAAGAGTTAAATCCTCAGGGGACACAAGGAATGTTGCATTGGGACAGTGTGAGGATGCTGAATTCTAACTCTTAGTGTTGGCACATTTTAGTCTCCAGAAATCCACAAAGACACCTCCACTATAGATTAGTGGCATGGTCGAGAGAGTGCCTGAGCTGACCTGCTCTGGTGATGAGATGGAGAACACCCTAACTGTCACGATAGAACTCTCATCCAGTGACTGATGGAAACAGATGCAGAGATCCACGCCAAAGCCCTAGGTGGAGCTCCAGGAGTCCAATTGGCAAGAGAGAGGAGGGATTATATAAGCAAGAGATATCAAGACCAAGATTGGAAAAAGCACAGGTACAAACAGCCAAACTAGCAGAAACACATGAACTGTGAACCAATAGCTGAGGAGCCCCCATGGAACTGGACCAGGCTCCCTCTGGATAAGGGAGGCCTGAACTGTTTAGGAGGCCCCCAGGCAGTGGGACCAGGACCTGCCCTTGGTGCATGAGCTGGCTTTTTGGAACCTACGGCCTATGCTGAGACACTCTGCTCAGCCTTGGTACAGAGAGGAGGGGACTGGACCTGCCTCAACTGAATCTACCAGGGTGAGCTGACTCCTCAGGGGAGACCTTGCCTTGGAGGAGGTGGGAATTGGGGGGTGGATTGGGGGAGAAGGCTGGGAGGTGGGAGGAGGGAGGACAGGGGACTCTGTGGCTGATATGTAAAATTAAATTAATTATAAAATAAAAATATTTATTTAAAAAAAAAAGACCTCTTAATCTGTCTTCACATACTACCTGACATAGCATACAAGGTAAAACCAACTGATAGCATGAGTTTCTTTGCACATTGTTCGGGACATTGTCGGCTGGCGGCATTTGATAATTCCTTCTCTAAATTAAGCCTCAATAATTTGTCTGTCCACACATGGTGTCTTCAGAACTGAATATGTTCTGGAGGCAGAAGCCAGGACATCCATGTTACAGGCTTTTTTTTTTTTTTTGACAGTTTTATCCAATAGAAGTACCATACACTATAGCCAACATACCACTGAACTCTTGTACATCATGAGCCACCACAGTTGAAATCTTTTTCCACTTCTGTGAAAACCTCCCAAACTGATTTCAATATGGCTACACTTCAAGAGTGTGCTTGTTCATATATACATGTGATCATTGGTTCTCAGTTGCCCCTCTTCTCCGCTGCCTACACCTATACCCTGGCTCTCTCGCTTAAACTCTTCTCCTCCAAATCTCTCCTGCTTCTGCTTTCATGTCACCCTTTGTGACGCCTTCCCCTCTTCCCTCTTCTCCCTCCTAAGATCTCTTCCTCCCTTCACAATCCTCTTTCCCATTTAATGAAATACACAGAGACATACATATATTTTAGCACATATTTAATTTAAACCTAGATTCTGAATAGGATAGACACCATGGCATTTGTCTTTCTGACTCTAGATTATTTCACTTAATGTAATGATCTTCAGTTTCATCCATTCTCTTGTAAATGTGACAATTTCACTTTTCTTTGATGGAACTAAATAGCATCCCACAAATAACATTCCACAAGTACAGGTAGTATATTTTCTCTATTTGTTCATCTGTTGATGGACATTTAGCCTGGCTCTATTTCTTAACTATTGACAATAGTGTTCATCCCTTAATCTTTTCACTGATAAACAATCACATTTCTTAGAAAGCTCACCTCCCTTTGCAGTCTTATTATATATACAGGGTATAGGTGTAATATATATATATATATATATATATATATATATATATAGCATCTACATATAACTTAAGATTAGTAAATAGGAGTCTTAGCTTTCAATCTCAATATGAAAGGGATAAAGGAAGGAATGGCTTCATAATGGCTTTTATAAGCAGTCATTAATGTCTTCTAATATTCAACCCAGCAAAAAATGCATTCCATTCAGGATTTTCTTACTTTTCCCCTCTCTTCATCCTAAATAATTTAAACCACTTTCTTAAATATCTACTTCCTTAAGTATCCAACCATGTTTTCCTATATACTGCCTTATATGAGTAAAGGTACCAGGGACAGAGAGGACACAATAGATACTCATCTGGGAGTATCTATTTCAATGCAGAGCAATAACTAACTTCTGTCAGATAATGCTGTACACTCCCATCATGTCGTTAGAAGTTGCCACTTAGATTTGTGTTTCCATCCTGTTTCAATGTTGAGCAAATCAGACACAAGATATGTGTAAATAATGCTGAAACATCTGGATGAAAAGGAAGAAAATCAATTATCTGGATGTTTTGTCTACACAACATCAAAACATGTAAGCTCTGTGTAGACAAAACATCCAGATGATTGAATACCGCACTTTTCATCCAGACACTTTGCTGTCATGTGGACAAAAATCACTGCCAAGTTAGAGACAAAAGAAAAAAAACAATTAAAAAATTTAAAACACACAACAGAGCAAAACTTACCTGATTTTAGAATGTGAGGGAATTGTTCCTAAGCTTGTTATGGGAAAGGGAGACAAGATAGTGTGTCAAATCAATTTAGGAAAACTCTAAGCCATATTACAAGAATCATTTTACAGGTTTATAGTTATCTTAATAAATCATGGGCACATTAAGAGGCACTTAATAAAAACACACAAACACTTTTTATTTGAGACTGTGTTTACAGTTGAGATGATGCATTTCCAGAAAAGGACAGTGATTAAATCATGCCAATTCATCTTCTGGAAGGACAAAAGTAGAAACTAATTCTAGTTGTCTAGCAGTAAGTCAACTTACCAGTACAAATCCAGTAATTATTCACTACCAGAGAGCCAGGAACTATGATGGTTTCTTTTTAATGGTCAGCCTATTAGTTTACTGACCCAAACAATGGTTAGTAGTAATTGCTATTCCTATTTTATATATACAGAACTGGGTCATGAAGATGAACAAAGAAACTTACCAAGGTCTTACAAAATGATCATTTCCACAAGTTGTATTGTGCTTGACAGTAGTTTTTACTTAATATATCTTATTTTGAATGGAATATCTGAATAATAAATTTCAGAAAATGGAAATCACAGTTGCTAAAAATCTGGGAATTATAAATACACTACTATTCTCTTTCATTTTGCTTCACATTATCATTATTTTTTCCATGTTCTAACCAAAATATATTTAAGTGGGAGTTAACTGGGGGGAAGGAGCTATTGGTATTCAATGAGAACAGCTATTGCTATCCATGAAGAACCTGACAGCAGTGTCCTTACTGGCCACCTGATATGGCTCAGTGAGATAACAGGGTAAGTGTCATGACTCACTGTCACTATTCCTTCTTAGGGGAACAGCTCCAAAGGCTGTACACAGAGGCCATTGGGGATGCTCTGCCTCAGAGTCAGCTTTAGTTACTTTCATTACCTGGCAATGGCTTGGTTGGATGGGATAGAAAGAATGAGGGGGAACTTTCCTGCCAAAACATGTGTGATCAGGACCCAGTGGACTCAGATTTTCCAGGTCAAAAAACTGTCCAAAATGTCATCAGGAGGGGAATGGGTCTGCAGAGGAAAGCAGTAGGATGTTCCACTTGGGCCACAGAAACCTATTACTCACAGCAAAGACACTCGTGTTTGTGATAATCCCTGAGCACTAGACTGCAGCCACACTGATGAATTGCGAATTGCTGTGAATTATGAGTGTGGCATCAGGGCTGGGATAAGTCTCTGGTTGACAATACAAACTCCCATGAATTCCCAAGCAGGAGCATCAAGAATTCGGTTCTGGAATTAGATGGTAGCAATGGCTATAACTCTGGGAAGATTCTGAAAAGTGTTGAATTTTACTTTAAAAGGGGGAATTTTACAGTATGTAAGTTACATTGCAGTTTAAAGAAGACTACATCAGACTAATTCAAATGGGTTCTTGGACATCAAGTTTATAAAGCTGTATTTTGTGGATTTAATGTAAATGAAACAGAAACATATGGATCAAATTTTTGCAAAATTACACACTATTTCAAAAATTAAGGGGGAAACGTTCTTGGCAAAACATAGTTGTGTTTTATCTAATCCAAAATATTTGAAAAATAAATCAAGACATTTCATAAACCAAAATACAGCTGGTTTTTCCATCCATTATGTGTTTGTTATATACAGTCCTTCTCATTAAATGCACTTGTACTTGTATTGGAAAGAACAGCCAGTCAGGTATCCAGGTACGGAGCTACAAACACTTAGGACATTCCAGAATACAAAGCAAGGTCACATTGTGGAAAAGTTGCTGTAGGATATTAAACATGATTTTAAAGGAAAAAGTATTCACGGCAACAAAGGAGAAAGCTTTTCACAACAGCCCCCTTGTTAAGTTTCAGAGCATAAAAATTACTAAAGTGAGTTAGATAATCTTAAGTATCTGTCCATTTCTACTACATGTTAACATCTCTGGGTACCCGAGTGTCATTGCTACTGGAAAGTAATTCTTCTGCATGACTTAATCAAACATTTGAAATTATCATGCCACAGCCTTGAAATCATTTAAAACCACACCCATGGCTATATTCTCTTTTTTCCTGCTAAGTCCTAGACTATATGTTCTCAAACAGCATTGCCAATTGCCTTTCTATAGCGAATTGACAGTGTCTCCAGGTCCTTCGTACTTGTGAAGGCAGAAGTATTTTTAGCTTCTTATACATCTACACAGTGTCATTTCCTCAAGGAAATTTCCTGGACTCCCAAGTTCCATTATTTAACCAATGAATTTTTAATTCTACACAGGCCAGAGTGTGGCTTGACATCTTTCTTTATTCACTGTCTTGCCCTCTGGAATATTTCTCTACAGGGACAAGTACTTAGTATTATCCATTGTTCTCTAATAGTTTGAGGACTATCAGGAACTGCAGAGCTGCTAGAGTTTGAATCATTAGTTAAGTAACATTGACTACAAGGTTACGAAAGGAAATATTGGAGAAGCATGTCCCAACCTGTGGTGATATTGTGTTCCCTAATATATTATGCACCCTAATAAGCTTATCTGGGGTCAGAGAACAGAACGGCCACTAGATAGAGGCCAGAAAATGGTGGCACACACACCTTTAATTCTAACATTCTGAAGGCAGAGATCTGCCTGGATCTCTGTGAGTTCAAAGCCACACTGGAAATAGCCAGGCATGGTGACACATGCCTTTAATCCCAGGAAGTGATGGCAGGAAGCAGAAAGGTAGATAAGGTGTGAGAACCAGGAACTAGAGCCTGGTTAAGCTTTTAGGCTTTTGAGCAGCAGTTCAGCTGAGATCCATTTGGATGAGGACAGAGGCTTCCAGTTTGAGGAAACAAGATCAACTGAGGAACTGGTGAGGTGAGGTGGCTGTGGCTTGTTCTGCTTCTCTGATCTTCCAGCATTCACCCCAATACCTGGCTTCAGGTTTGATTTTATTAACAAGACCTTTTAAAATTTGTGCTACACCAACCCACAAAGGGCAATGTCTAAATAACTATAATTTAGGCTTAGAAAAGGGAGTGTTACACATAGCTACTGGACACAGTTCAAGCACCTTCACAGCTCTACTTAGAACTGGCTGTTTCAAAGCCTTGGAAACCTGCCCTGCTTTTAGGTCCATTGAAACATAGCTGGTTTCTCATATGATGGCAACTTCTTCCTCCTCCTCCTCCTCCTGTCATATCGTCATATGTCTTAACACTGTTGATTTTAATGGTCTGTGTCAGGAGCAAGAGTGTACAGCACCAGGAGATGGCAGAGCTCTTGTGTGTAAATTCTATCCTTTTGATACTAAAAGCATCTGCCTTCCTGGGCTGCTTCATAGATAGGCTGGCACTGAACAATTAAAGAAAAAGAAGGATGAACTCACTGACCATACTCCCTGCAGAAAGAATGTTCTGGAGAGTAATGTTCCATGTAGCTTTCCTGGGGACATCCTGTGTGTCTATACAATCAATTGAGTTTTCCAGTGAAGCTGTCATCAGTTTGGTGACATAAGCACTTGGGTTTTCTTTCTCCCCCTGCCAGACTTGGCTTTTCCCCTTAAGTCTTACTTCACTAATGCAGATTGCAAAGTTTGTTGCAAAGAGATTCTAGGCATCTGGGATGCCGTAGTCAACAATAGAAAGCCATCCTCTGGATTAGCGTGCTCCCACTTATTTGGAGAAAATGGGGATGGCAGGTGTGAGAGCAACAGTCACCAAAGCTCTCACCCATTGAAAACGGAGATATCAGACAGTTTAAGATGCGGGACCCCAGGAAGTAAAGCGACTCTCATGACTGATGGGTGTAAAGAACATGGAGACAGCTGAGATGGTCGCGAGAGCTGGATACTTCCTTCTTAACATCAGGCACTCGTAAGAAGAAAGTCTTAAGAGTTTTAAAGCATGAGGGCCTCTATGATGGCTTAAAGACACATGTTCTCTTTCTTCAGACATAAAATACACGGTGTTGAAAATCGGGTCCCATGTTTGATCATTGGGATGGTAGAGTTGCCAAGGCGCTGTGTAGATCTTGTACAAGTAAGTTCAAATCTAACAGGAATAATATAGGAAAGGGGATTGATTGACAGTCTCCCTCCCCCAGATCACAGAATTCCTCAGACCAGCAAAGGTATTTCTTTCTTGGAAATAATAATAATAATAATAATAATAATAATAATAATAATAAAAGAGAAAAACTTACTTTGCCTGAAGACCTGAGTGAAGGTGCCTTTCAACATGACTTACCAGTTTCTCTGGGGGTCCCTGCTCACAGACCCCCACTGTAACTCAACTTTACTGAGCAAAGGACTTAATTTTCTAAGGGAAAACAAATCTGCTTATGGATAGAAATGGCAAAACAGGAGCAGGAATGGGATCAATGTTTGATTCATAGATGGAGAGAGCAGGTAAGATAAAGAAATCCTTAGATGATTATAACTTTGATGGTTTGTACAGTAAAAAACCACAGTAAAAGGAGCTGTGAGATGGTGCCAACACATAGTAAAGAAATCCAAACCTTTTACCTGCTGTCTTGATCTAAATTCATGCACAGATCAGGAGACATGTCATCTAAAGTGATGCTTGGTAGGTGGAGTGAAGTAAACAGGAACCACACTCCCCAAATATTCTACTAAATAAAGTCCATGTCCAACATCCAGGACCATTATGCACCAGAGAAGAATGTACCCACATGTTTGAAAGCTGTTTCATACAGTAGGACCTTACCTTTTTTTTTTCTTCGAGACAGGGTTTCTCTGTGTAGCTTTGCACCTTTCCTGGAACTCACTTGGTAGCCCAGGCTGGCCTTGAACTCACAAAGATCCACCTGCCTCTGCCTCCCGAGTGCTGGGATTAAAGGCGTGTGCCACCACCGCCCGGCAGGACCTTACCTTTTAAATGGTCAAAAATCATATGTCTGGTCTTCTGCTTAGGATAGACACTTTAAAAAGACTTGAGGGAAAAAAAAAGAAAAAACAGAGATAGAGAAAGCTTCCAAAAATGTGCTTAGAGGTAGTATTGAATGCATGGAGTTAATTTAGAAATTAAGCAGTAAGGTAGATGAAGACCTGAGTTACATGTGTTTAGGGAAGTTAGTAAAGGAAACAGAAGATGACTAGATGGAAGCTTAGAGAGGAAAGAATTTAAATTAGGAAACCGTTAGGCAACATTCTGTTGTATAATTCCCATTTGTTCTCAGGATCACCTTCTGAGTATGTGCTGCATTTGGAGAAAAACAAAATAAGTTTTGCTCACAGTTACTCATGAGAA
This sequence comes from Peromyscus leucopus, assembly GCF_004664715.2. Lineage (NCBI taxonomy): Eukaryota > Metazoa > Chordata > Mammalia > Rodentia > Cricetidae > Peromyscus > Peromyscus leucopus. The sequence goes on along the minus strand of NC_051072.1, from coordinate 6,980,653 downwards.
AAGCAGAATTCTTTTTGTCTTTCTTAGTTTTTAATTAATTTCAAAAGAAAGCCTTCATGGAGTGAGAGCAAGGCAGGCAGAAATCGATGCCTGGGGTAAGTCTCCGGTTAATGGGAATGTGGTGATAGTGGAGAGACAGATTGGTTTGGCCAAGTTTCACTCTGTTCTTGCAATCTGGCCTTGGGCTAGTGGATTGGAATTGAAAAGGGTCTGGGGAGACATTAAACAGAAGAGAACTTCTGGAGACTGTTTCGGTCAAAGCTGTAGAAAATGAGCTTAAGGGAGAGTTTGCATGCTCACACTTTCTCAAGTTTTGCAACAAGGAAAGGGAAAAGATTTGAAACAAAGGGAAAAAGGCAAATAAAATTAGGAGGTGATACATTACCTAGATGGCCACATTTTTCAAAGGAACACTGCCATTGCTGGGATATAAAATATATTCTTGGGCTTTGAAGGATTGAAGCAGTACTCAGAGACGTGCCTTTGGGGGAAGTGACTGGATCACAAAAGCTCTTCCTTCGTCAATGAATTAATCCATTGGATTAATAACTCGATTACACAAATGTCAGGCGTCAATGCTTGGCTTTCATTCGAGCTCCAGGGCATACAATGTCCTCTTCCTGATGCTGCTAGTGCCTGTACTCACATATGTACACACCTGCATAGAGACAGTCACATGCACACATAATTCAATAATAAAATAAGTCTTTAAAAACATTTGTTAAGTTTGGCAATGTTATTGGAACATGGAGCCTAGTCAGAGGAAATAGGTCTCTGGGACATGGCTTTGAGGAGTACATCTTGTCCCCTTTCCCTTCCCTTCATGTTCTGCTTCCTGGCTTCAGGAGATGAGCAGCCTTATCTGCCACACAGTATCACTGCCATGATTTTCTCTCTTGCCTCGGGCCAAAGCACTGGGTCCAGCCAAGCAGACCAAAAGTTCTGAAGGTGCGAGCCAAAATAAATCTCTCCTTCATTAAGTTAATTTGCTCAGGCATTTTCTTATGGTGATGAAAACCTGACTAGGACAAAAAAGGTGAATGGTTGTTTGGCCAAATATAAAGTTGATTAATCACCAAAATGAATAAGCTATTTTAGCTAATATAAAAAAAATTACACCTACTGACAATAAACAAGCTATAAAATAAATTAATTGATGGGAATAAAAGTACAAGTTATATATTTTATCAGGTTAGAATGGTGCACTTCCTAACTATTCCTGAAGAGACTAGAGTACATATTTTCACAGTCATTCCTGATATTTTGTCATATGGAAATGTCTCCAATAAACTTTAAACATTCATTTATTCTATTTTTTGAGATTATAATATGATTATATCATTTCCCCCTTCCCATTCTTCCCTTCAAAACACTATTCCTTGCTGTCTTTCAAATTCATGGTCTTTTTTCATTAATTGTTGTTATGTACATATATGTATATACATATGTTTAAATATTTGCAAATACATAAATCCAACCTGCTCATCTGTAGACTGTTACTTGTATGTATGTTTTCAGGGCTGACCGTTTAGTACTGGATAACCAGTTGCTTTAGTACTGGATAACCAGGTGCCTTAGTACTGGATAACCAGTTGCTTTAGTACTGGATAACCAGTTGCTTTAGTACTGGATAACCAGTTGCCTTAGTACTGGATAACCAGTTGCCTTAGTACTGGATAACCAGTTGCTTTAGTACTGGATAACCAGTTGCTTTAGTACTAGATAACCAGTTGCTTTAGTACTGAATAACTAGTTGCTTTAGTACTGGATAACCAGTTACTATGCTCTTCCCTGGGGAAGACTGTTTCTCATGTTCTCAGAATTCTCCAGTGGCCTGTAGTTCTTTGTGAAGGATTGAGGTCTTTGGGGCTTAAGAAAATTCCCCAGTGAAAAATCATGGTGGTAAAGAACCTGGTGTGACTATTTATAGATCCTTCATAATTTTCCTGATGTTTAATAACTGTTTTCCAAGAAAATAGAGAATTTTCCAGAGGAGCAAAACAAAACCTCTTCACTGTTGCTAGACATTTTTTTCCCCAGTATCTTTCTGGTGGATAAAGACATTCCAGTGATAAACCCAAGTAATGCTCAAAGTTTCTTAGTTCTCCCCAGGCAGCGCCTTGCTATTGAACTCTTTCTCCCTTCCTCTGTTGCTCTGTGTAATATGCTGCGTATGATATGTAAGTGTTGATATGTATGTGAGCAGGGATATGCACATCTGTGTGATTATGCCTGTGGAGGCCGCAGCTAGCTTGACAGGGAGGGTCTCCTTCTTTCATAGTCTACTTTGTTCTTTGAGACAGCATCTCTCACAGAGCCTGGAAATCATGGGCTGTCTGGGTTGACTGGCCAGTACCTCCTAGAATCTGCCTGCCTTGTCCAACTCCATGTGCTAGCATTATAGATGGACATTGCTACTGTTGGCTTCTATGTGGATTCTGAGACTCTAAACTCAGGTCATCACATTTGAACTTTACTGTGACCCAGGCCACTTCTAAAAAAAAGAAGCACTTTCCCCACATAGCCGTCACTCCAGCCCTGTCTAGCCCTTCTCTATCTGGGTACTTGTCACAGCTCCATGACTCCTCAAGATTTCACAGAGTTTTTATCTGACATAGCATCTGTTATCATAAGGGTACACATAGAGAATCAAGTGGTTGATATAGCCCATGCATGTTTAATCACTACTGTTGATAAAACTTTCCCTGAAAGACAACGGTAAATGTTCGAGGTGACAGATATGCTGACCAGGTTTAACTAGTATGCCTTTGTTTTAGTTATTTTCCTAGTGCTGTGCTAAAATACCATGACTAAGGCAACTTATAAAAGAAAGTGCTTTTAATTGTCTTACCCTTTCAGAGGGTTAGAATTTGTGAATATCATGGTGGGAACCATGGCAGCCAGCAGGCAGGCATGGTGCTACAGCAGTAGCTGAAAGATTTCACCTTTATTCACAACAGCCATGAGGAAGGGAGAGGGAGAGGGGGAGATAGGGGAGATGGATATATATATATGAATGGCTTCACTTTTGAAACCTCAAAGCCTGGGCCCAGTAACACACCTCCTTCATAAAGACAACACCCTCTAATCCTTCCCAAACAGTCCTACCAACTGGGGACCAAGTATTCAAATACACGGAAGCCATTCTTATTCACACCACCACAAACAACAATGTATGCATGTATTGAAACATCATATTGTATCGGTCAACATAAAGAATGAGTCATTTACACAGAAGCTTTATAAACTGAGTCAACTCTAAAAGTGTTTGCCCAGTATTAGGTCTCACTTTCTGATTCTTTCCGAGAAAGGGATGGATTCTCTTCACACGTGCAAACACTTTTCAAAATGATCTACTTTTAAGGGATCCTGGATGCCGAATTTGCAATGTATTTCGGTTTATAAAACTCTATCTACAGCCTAGCAGTCACATAGCCTTTTCTTACCCAAATCACGTAGCAATGAAACCTCAAGGGCATCCACTTGGATAGTGCATGAGAATGTTGAGATCTCAAAAATGGGGTATTTTGAGGGTCCTTCAAATAATATGTACCACCTTTCACCTACCTGTATGTGAAATTAGGGCACTGAATTACACACATATTCATAATAAACACATTAACATATTTAGAGCTATCTAAACCTTTTCTTTGTTTTTTTCCTCTTAGCTTAATATAACGGAGAGCAAAAATTATTTGTTCAGTGAAAATGTCACATTTTGTGAGTCATTCATTCAGCAATGTTTGGTTAATTTGATTTTGTTGGGCATTTTTATATATCTGATATATTTACCCAGAGGACTTTTGGCACTAGCAGCATATTAAAGTTAGAAAAAAAATAACCATGTAGCCTAGAATTGGGAAGACTCAATTGCATCCAGATGAGGGCCAAATCCACTTCAGATTTCTAAAGCAAACAAAATTAATTGTGTCAAAAATTAATCCTTTGGAGACCTCTGGAATGCATATTTATCCCCATCCTAATTACTGTGGCATTCTGGTGACCCTATTTTGTATTATTTTTACATCCCCCATCCTAGTTTTTGCCTTCCTTTTTGGTCCATTATCCTTCCTATTTCTGATTCACATTGTTTTTCTGAACGCATAATCGAAAGGTGGAGTTGAGGCAGGTATATGGAGAGTGTTCGAGTTTCTAAAATGTTTTCCAAGTTTTTACCTCACTCTGTTTCAGTGCAACAGCAGCTCATCTAATATCCTTGACTTTGGGGCTCTCCATACCCTACTTTGCCCAACATGCCTCAGCAGTCAATCATCCTTGGATGTTTGGGTGTCTTATCTATTTAAGGTTAAATTGGTAGTTTTAAATAGTAGTTTGGAGACACATGAAAAGAGCATTATCAATGGCAATGGGGGAAGAGGTAGAACAAGACCACTTGGATTTCTATATAAGATTATATGACTTATGTATAATGGTTCCTGGTTGATTCATGTCACTGTGTCATAGATTTGAATGTCTCCGATCTAATGTGACTGCATGAAAGGTATGGAGAGCAATAGTGAAAACTTCGACCAGTGCCCAGCATGCCCAGTGTCCACTTACTAATGGTGTGACCTACCTCATTCCCTTGGTGTTCCCAGATTTGTTCTGTCTCCAAACTTCTTATTCTTACGTAAAAAAATTTAAACTCAAGTTTGCCTCTGAAGGACTCATTTTCAATCAACATAATCCACTCCCCGGTAACTCCTTTGTATTCATCCACAAATTTTATGGGAAAATGGGGACTCACACTACAGTAGGAGTCTGTACTTTAACATACATGTAAGTAGAAAAATTGTAAGTAGAAAAATTGATACAGTGTGGTTACTCTAGACTGAGTACTTGTATCCACTCACCACAGAAATTCATAAGTTGAAATCATATCCCTAATGCAATGATAACTAGGAAGTGGGGTCTTTGGATGGTCTAGGGGGACAGCTTAACCAGGAAATATGGAATCCACCTAAGTTAGTATCAAATATAAGGCTGCTATCTCTACTGTAGTAATATAGGAGCTGATCTGAATTCTGGTTGAGAAAACCAAGAGTAGCCAGTGGCTTAATTGCGTTGATTGGTCAGTGTTTTGGACATCAGATTTAATTACTTCTGCTTCGAATATTCAACACAGACCTGATCCACTGCAAGTATATGATACTGTATGAAACGAGAGAATGAGCTGGTCTTTCAGCTCCCAAAAAGGTAAATTATGCACCAATTATTTACTACTTTGGGCCATAGGCATTATTTCTAAAACTGATCTTATTCCTCATTCTGACTCTTCACAAAGTTAAATCCAGGGACAGATGATGTACATATGAAAAGAATGTGAAACAAGTCATGAGAATGAGCCGAGAACAGGACAACTGGAAGAAGCACAACTTTTGAGAATGAACGAGTCTCCATTTATCTTTCAGCAAACCAGGCAGGCCATGCTGTTCATACAGCAAAGTCAGCTCTTTTGTGCAGAGGGACATGGTGCTCTCAATCCATATGCATGAGTTTGACTCTCTGACTCTTCCACAGTCATATTTTCTAAATCTATCATGAATTCAAGGTGGTTCTAAGAATATAATAAGATTGCTCTATTTCTGTGCTGAAAGGGCCCTTTTTGTATTTATTTTAAGCCCAAGTAGATACAATTCTTAAAAAAATTTAAATATTTAGCCTGTTTTCTCTCAAATAGCATAGTTTTTTATTTGAAAACAAACACATTTTTATCAGATGTATGAACTCAAGAAACTACTGTTTTGAAATAATCAGTACCAATTATTCTTAACGCAGAGTAAAAAATGTAGACACAATTCACTGTCTATAGTCTTCCTATGTCTTTAGGAATTTCCAGCCATTTTTGATTTACAATATTATATGCTATTTATTGCCCCAAAGTAGGCTGCTATGCTTATGTAAATGACACTCAGATTCTTCAATGTAGCTTAGACAGCCTGTTAGGTACAAATATGTTAATGTTTATAACCATTTATAACATTTTGTGCCAGGCACGGAAGAGAGGTGAAATTTATGTAGCCTGACTTAATGCACCCTTGAAAGACATTTGAAAGCTGTCACTACAAATAATAAAATGAAATAACTAGATGTCACAGGAATGAAAAATGATCTGTGGTGCTATATATTTCAGACTTAAAAACTGTAGTCAGTTGGGTGTGGTGGTACAGGCCTTTAATAATCTCAGCACTCAGGAGGCAGAGGCAGGCAGATCTCTGTGAGTTTGAGGCCAGCCTCATCTACAAAGCAAGTTCCAGGACTGTTAGGGCTCTTACACAGAGAAACTCTATCTCAAACAAACAAACAAATCAACAGCAACTGCAAAAAAACCCAAAATCTATAGTTAAACTAAATTTTTCTAATTTCATTCAAATGTTGAATATTAGACTTAACATCACGTACATAGACTTTATCCCTTGGGAACAAACCCAATGGAGACTAGATATTCATCTACATACCTTTGTAATATGTAGCAGAATCTTAAATGTTCTTATTAATAAAACAAACCTGAGACCAGGTATTGGGGTGAATGCTGAAAGATCAGAGATGCAGAACAAGTCACAACTACCTCACCTCGCCAGTTCCTCAGCTGATCTGGTTTCCTCAGACTGGAAACCTCTGAGTCCTTATCCAGAATGAATGAATCTCAGCTGAACTGTTGCTCAAAAGCCTAAAAGCTTAACCAGGCCAAAAGCTTCTAGTTCCTGGTTTTCACACCTTATATACCTTTCTGGTTTCTGACATCACTTCCTGGGATTAGAGGATCACTTTCTGGGATTAAAGGCGTGAGTCACCATGCCTGGTTGTTTCCAGTATGGCTTTAAACTCACAGAGATCCTGATGGATCTTTGCCTCCAGAAGGCTAGGATTAAAGGTATGAGTGCCACCAAATTTGGCCTCGATGTCTGTCTAGTGGCTGTTCTGTTCTCTGACCCCAGATAAGTTTATTAGGGTGCACGATATATTGGGGAACATATTAATATTTATTTTGCAAAACCAAATCTACAGGGCCTAGAGCAAATTAGTGAAAGCTTTCTCACACCACTGGAATGAATCACCTCTATTACTATCTAACTTAGGAGTCTATGATTTGACATGATCACCAAACAGAACAAAACCATTACAAAGACCCAAGTCAAACACTGTAAATAAATAGTTGTGGACATGTATTTTGCATCAGGCTTGATGCTTGCAATTGGTTAAAATACCCCATTCTTGTGGATGCTGTGGGCCCTGCACAGGTGACCTTTGGGACTAAGACATTTCCCCCTCCACCTGCTAGGGCAATTATTTATCCTCTAGGAGCTGACCTTTTCCAAAGGTCTCTCTTCAAATAACATCTTCCTTCTAGTGTAACCTTTACTCAGTAACTAAAGCCTGCCAATATTGCCTCAGGATATAGTAGAGTTGAGTGATCACCCAGCTCCTGAAGAGTTCTTTGGCTTCTCTTCCATCCCACGTCACTGTCTCCCTTTGAGCCATATTGTCTCCTTCATCCAAACATTGCTGGTGTTCTCCCCAATCAGCATTCTTCTCATACACAAAACCATCTATCTTGGTTAGTGTTTCTATTGCTGTGAAGGGACACCATGGCTGCAGCAACTCTGATAAGGGAAAAACATTTAATTGGGGTAGCTTACTTTTTCAGAGGTTTAGCCCATTATCATCATGGTGGGACATGGCAGCATGCAGGCAGACATGGTGCTGGCTACATCTTGATCAGAAGGCAACAGGAAGTGAACTGTCTCACTGGGTGTGGCTTGAGTATATATGTTACTTGGAAGCCTGCCACCACAGTGACATATTTCCTCCATCAAGATCATACGTACTCCAACAAGGCCATACCTCTTGTTAGTGTCATTCCCTTTGGGGGCCATTTTCTTTCAAACCACCATATTCCACTCCCTGGTTACCAGAGGGTTATAGTCATCTTAATGAAAAAATGCATTCAGTCCAACTTCAAAAGTCCCATAATCAATAACAGTCTCAAACTTATTTAAAAGTCCAAAGTGTAGCTAGAGTTTTCCTGCCTTGCCCACAGTCAGGACAAATCTTTGTCACCTGCCAATCCCACAGCCGCTCAGACCCAACCAAGTAAACACAGAGAGTTATATTTCTTACAAACTGTATGGCCGTGGCAGGCTTCTTGCTAACTGTTCTTAGAGCTTAAATTAACCCATTTCTATAAATCTATACCTTTCCACGTGGCTCGTGGCTTGCCGGAATCTTTTCATGCTGCTTGTCAGGGTAGCAGCTGGCAGGTAGCGGGTCCTTCTGCCTTCCTGTTCTTTTATTTCTCCTCTCTGTTAGTCCTGCCTATACTTCCTGCCTAGCCATGGACAATTAGGTTTTATTTATTGACCAGTCAGAGCAACACATTTGCCATACAGACCATCCCCCAGCACAGCCAAGTGCAGACCATCTCAGACACCTGCACTCAGGCCGGTGGTCCTAATCATCCTCTATGTGGACCTGCTGGGTAATGCCATGAGGAACCCAAAAACGGGCTCCCACAGGACATACAGAACATCCCACAGCACCAAAATTCAAGTCTTTTCTAAGATTCATGTGATTTCTTAAATGTAAACCCCATAAAATAAAAATAAAAAAGCAGATCACATATCTCCAACATTTAATGTCACAGGCTATACATTACTGTTCGAAAACACGGGACAAGGAGCATAGTGAGGATATACTGGACCAAAGCAAGACTTAAAACTAGTTGGGAAAACTCCAAACTCTGCATCTCCATGTCTGTTGTTAAAGCGTTCTTTAGATCTCCAACTCCTTTCAGCTTTGTTTACAACACACTTCTTTCCCTTGGGCTCTTTCCATGTCCTGTTAGCAGCTTTCCTCAGCAAGTATCCCATGGCTCTGGCATCTCCACTATTTTGAGGTCTCCAAGGCAATCCAGGCTTCACTTTCACAGCTTCATGCAATGGTCTCTGTAGGCCTCCATGCAGGGACATCCCGATACATGCCTGGCCTCAGTGGCTATCCTTAGTTGTTTCTTGACTCCAAAGCCAGAACTGTGTGTCAGAAGCTGCTGGGGTTGGAACACAGCCCCATTAGTCAACTGCATCTTCATCAGCTTTTTGTTTTGATGGTTTCCTTCATTACCTAAGCTTGGCTGTTCTAGAACTTGCTCTGTAGACCAGGCTGGCCTCAAACTCAGAGATCTGCCAGCCTCTGCCTTCCCAGTGCTAGGATTAAAGGTGTGCACCACCACACCCAGCTCTTAGCTTCCCTTTAATTTCTTTTCACAAGTTAGGAATTTAGCTGGGTGGGATCTTGCCCTGAGGTCACCACTCCCTTTATTCCATTTCTTAATTCATTTATCTCCTTGATAAATGACACAGGACTTATCTTAATTCCACTTCCTGGTGCTCCTTTTCTCCTCAAACTTTACATATTGTATTTTTCCTTGCTCAGCTTTCTCCTTTTCATTATAAACATTTATTAGAGTTAACAATAATAACCATTATGACAGAGTCTATACTGGGCTGTTTTGAGATCTCCTCTGTCAATGGAATTAATCCAATACTCTTCACTTTAGCCTCAAGCAGACTCTTCAGACAAGGGCAAAAAGCAGTTACATTCTTTACCAAAATATTACAAGAATGATTTCTAGGCAATATAATAAAATTCTTCTTCTCTGGAACCTCTAGAGCCAGGGCCCCACAGTCCATCAGATCCACATTCAGCACCACTGGCTTCCCTTCTCCTACTGAGGATGGCCCATTAAGCCAGTGCTTAAAGTGTTCAACTGCTTTTCTAATCCACAGTCCCATAGTTCATATTCCTTCAAACAGAAGCATGGTCAGGCCCATGACAGCAATACTGCAGTCTCTGGTACCAACTTCTGTCTTAGGGTTTCTATTGCTGTGAAGAGATACCATGACCATAGCAACTCTGATAAAGTAAAACATTTAATTGGGGCAGCTTATATTTTTAGAAGTTTAGTCATTATCATCATGGTGGGTCATGGTAGCATACAGGCAGACATGGTGCTGGCTGCATCTTGATCAGAAGGCAACAGGAACTGAACTTCTCACTGGGCATGGCTTGAGCATATATAAGACCTTGGAACCCACATCTACAGTGATACACTTCTTCCAACATGACCACACTTACTCAAACAAGGCCACACCTCCTATTAGTGTCATTCCCTTTGGGGACCATTTTCTTTCAAACTACCATATCATCCTTCATCTTCTTACCAAGAAAATTGATCAGTCAACTTTATTAAATATTTAATGTCTGTGGAAAGTAAAACACATTTTTAAAGTAACTGACAAAAAGCTAATGGTTTATCAGGAAAATCTTTTGAGGAGAGCCTGGGAAAAAAAGCAATTAAAAGAAGAAAAGGTCTTTGAATTTGTGAGGAGTTACATGAGAGAAGTTGGAAGGGGTAGCAAGAGGGTGAACAATATATGCACAACACATATATACATATGCATGTGGATGCACAAAAACATATAAACAGATTATATATGTATTGTAATCCATAAATTAATAGAATACTCAGAGAACAAAATTCTCCAAAAAATTTTAAATTAAAAATTCCCAGTGGAAGGTTAACATGAAGCTATTAAAGCAGGATCCTTCACATGTATAGATAGGGCTCTCTGGAAAGTGCTGTAATGCCAGATTTGGTTTCCCATTTGGTTTCAATGGTTGAAAAGATGTATTTCTACAAAAATGAATAGAGACTGACAGAATACTCTCATTGTTGGAATAATAAGGGACTATAGGATTAAAGAAAAGAAAAATCACAGCTCCTGCATTGTTGGCCATTGCAACATAGCAGAAGAAAGGTCAGAAGGATCACAAGAGCTAGAGGACCAGGAAGTCTGGTGTGAAACATTCTCTCCTATAAATGGATGTGTAACTAGAACAATAGTGATATCAATGGGCATGTTAACATGGAAGGTGGAAATGCTGCAGGTTCCACCCCTAGAGAAATAGCTATAGGCAATTACTGCCAGTGAGAGGGAGAATTTCGGTTCTCCAGGGGAAGAGCCCCTCGACAGGTTGTCCAATGCACAGTATCCAGCCTTGAAATCATATACACACAAATAACCAAAGTGGAATCACCAGTTTCTATTTATATGTATGCATAAAAATATGTGGAAACGTGTGTGTGTGTGTGTGTGTGTGTGTGTGTGTGTGTGTGTGTGTGTAACAAATATAACCAAAGAAAAGGCGGCTATCAACTTGAGAGTGGGGAGGTATGGATGAGAGAGGCTGGAGTTAGGAAAAGGGAGAGTGTGGGAGTGCTGTAATTCTGTTTTGATTTTTTGGGTATTTTTGGTTTTTAAGAAAGAAGCCAGAAGTGGTGACAAAGGCCTTTAATCTCAGGACCTGGGAAGCAGAGGTAGAAGGATCGCTGTGAGTTCAGGGCCAGCCTGGTCTATACAGTGAGTTCCATCATAGTGAGAATTACACAGAGAGACTCTGGCTCAACCCCCGCCCCCAGCCCCCTGGAAAAAAAAAAAAAAGACAATACTGTGCTATTTTAGCTGGACTGTGCAGGAGTATTGAAGGAGAAGGTGCTGGAAGTCATATCTAGGTGAAGGTAAGGAGAGGTTGGTGTTTTGTAGAGGCTGCAAGAGCATCATGGGAGCTCCAGGGGTTTTCTTCACAGAAAGTTTTCGACAGTGGCACAGGAAGGGACTGTGAAAGAGGACGATTAGTCAGGAAAGGAAAACCTTAACTTTTAAAGTCAAATAAAAACAATCCTGTCTAATCCATATTGCAATAGTTTCTCTATTTCCTGGAGAACTGTTTCAAGTTAATACTAGAAATACCACACACACACACACACACACACACACACACACACACAAATATATTCACTAGACAATGGATTATTATTCATATTAGGGTTTCCAGTTCACTGTTCTATCATTTATGAAGTTTCAGGTCGAAAAGTTGTGCCTCATTTTGACAGAAAGAGGTATCTGCAACATTACAAGTGTCACCAAGATTCTGGAGTCAAGAGTCAGTCAGTGGCATCAGTGGAGTCTGAAATGATGTCATCTGAATGGAGGTGACCACTTGATCTGTGCCATGTTTTTGGAGCTTTGCTTGCTTATTATCTTCTATTGTGTGCCAGGCAACAAGAGGCAGAATTCAGCTCTGCACTTGGTGCTGGTCCATGACTTAAATTGAGAAACTGCCTCAAATTTTCTGCCATCCTTTTCTTTTAAATCTGGCATCATAATCTATAGCATTACTAACCAATAAAACTCTCACAATAATGGAGAGCTTCATGTTCTATGCTGACTAATAAAGTAGCTATATACATATACCCAGCACTTAAAACACCAGGAAATGCAAAGTCTATGTAACATTAATTGATTTACATTTACATGCACACCACTACATAGGGCTAATGGTTACTTTATTGAAGAGCACAAATACAGGCTGCTCTGTAGGTGCTAAAATCTTATATTGCCATTTCTCCAGGAAATAAGGAAACTCTGCCCCTTGTATAAATAATTGTGACATTTCCTGATTTCACTGAAGGTAAGTGCTCATTATCATACTTGATCTGCCTTGGATAGCGATCCAGCTTGCTACAACTTGAAACTAAAGTTGGCAATCTGTAGTCTGGAGGCTGCATCTAGGCTGCTGGTAGTTTTTGCAGAAAAGCGGAAAAACAGTAACAGTGGCGTTGGAACACAGCATGCCCACTTGTTTAGAAAATCGCTCTCCATGCTACAATGGCACGGCTGGATCATTTTGGCAGAGACTGGCTGGGAAAGCAGGAAAATATTTCATTCTAGATTTTTGCAAAATAAACTTGCCCATCTCTGAAGCAGAATAAGGTTAAAAACAAAGCCTAAATATTGTCCTTGTAGTTTTAAAATCTATTTTTATCAGATGAGACTTTTACATTAATATGTTGGATGCTTTTCAACTTTTTCATTTGACACCAATTAAATGTTATTGGTTATGTACGTTAAACCTTCGAATAGCCTTGATGCAAATTTCCATGGGATTGGTGCTCTTTCTTTGATAGCCGGTATCTGAATAAATGACCAGACTCCGTGCTTGCCTGCCAGTAATTTCACAATGCTTCCCAAGACCTTTGCAATTCTTCCACATGATTTTTCCCTCTTTCTTTAAAAAAAATGTAAAATTTAATTATGGACTGTGGTTCCATATCACTGGTTTTCTAAACTTATGGGATGGATTTATCCACATAGCAAAATATGCAAACTATCATTCACTAAATGTGGAAATATTAGTTCAATTTCTCATCTTAAGCCAGATCTAAGTTTGTATGAGAACCCCTACTATGTCCTTGACTTCTTTGACTTATTCATCCAGAAATCATGATGCTTCTCAATCTGAAGCATATCTGTATATTAATAGACAAGTTAATAACTTGTCTAGTATTTTGTTTGATATTTTTGCATGTATTCACATGTGCAGTAGATTTAGGTATGTATATGTATGTTCACATGAGTGTTGACACGTGTGTGTGTGTGTGTGTGTGTGTGTGTGTGTGTGTGTGTGTGTGTGTGTGTATCTCCCTGTATCTCCTTCTAAGTTCTGAGACTTTAAGTGGGCCATCTCTCCTAACCTACATTTACACAGTAGATGAAGATCCAAACTCTGATCTTCATGCTTGCATGTCAAAGACTTTATGAATTGACATACCTCCCAGCTGTATGAGAGCTAGTTTCAGTCAGGAGGAAAAGATTGTCCTAACTTTTCAGCTTCACATTTGTGACCAGTTATTCATGAGTATTGAAAAACCAAAAAGCCAGGCCTTTGTGAGGGGAAAAAAAAATAGCCAGTATGATATGTAGTTGGACTTGCTTATATCTACCAAGCAAGGCCTGGTCCTAATAGACACATTTCCCATCAAAGAAAAGGAAAGAAAATACCGAACACCATATATTAAGTAACTGGCCACATAAAGAATCCTCTAATTCGCTGATGCTAAGTGTGTCACCTTCACACTGATTACTGTAATTCTTATACACTTACTTAAAATCAGTTTCTCATGTGAAGTATAGCATCGCCCTTCAAACACAGTAATAAACTCTTCGCTTGCTTGCTTTTTCACAGACTTCATGCCTTGATGAAAGTTTGATTTTTCAGCATAAAATGTTTTGATGAGGAAGAATCAAACACATGTACACACACACACACACACACACACACACACACACACACTACA